>NW_004524645.1:11384972-11388450 GCF_000260255.1 Octodon degus
GTTAGAGTTGAACCCTTTGTGTCTCTCTGGGAAGATGTTCTGCTCCTGAATCAGCTGGGTGAGTCTTGCCTCTAGCCTCTTTGCAGGGAGTTCTGCTGAAGGGTTCCCTGCTGGGCCTGCAGCCTGGGTCGAATGAGGATCCGCCGGGCCGGTCGTCTCACTTACTCACCAGGCCTGTGCTCTGAGTCTATTCAGAATCCAGAGGGCCCCGGTCATCTCACTCACTTGCCGGCCTGGCGCTCTGGGTCTATTCAGGATCCCGCGGCCCGGGTTGTCTCACTCACTCACCGACCCCAACCATTTCTTACAAGACCATTTATTTACATGTTAGCATCACTTAGGCTGTTGGAAGACAGGAAAGTATTCTCAGAAATTTTCATTTTAAAGCTGCTGGAGTAATGGGAAATTGCTGCTATTTCAAAATCGCATGTCTTGAGTACTTTCTGACAAGGAAAAATAATTTTGTGGTACCAACCAAGATTACTCCAGGATTTCAAGATCTGTCTAGACCATATTATCACCATTTTGGTTAATGTGTCTAGATAGCTCTTAAAGCTATCAAATAGTTATGATCATATCACAGACCTACTGTGTCTGTTCAGAAAATGTTCAAGACATCTGATTTTGAAATCTTACAAAATTCCCAATTGCTCTAGTTTCTGAGTACATTCATTAAGGAGGCAAGCACCAAGATTTGAATTCCAAATCTGCCAGCTACTAAGCTATGTAACTGTCTGTTCCTTGGTATCCTCAACTATAAAATGGCATATCTGCCTGCTAGGATGGCTATAAAGATTAATGAAACTAATATCTATACGATACATAAAATAGTATCATAAGTATCACAAGAATTTGTGAGACAAATACGTAAATATCAGGGTCTCACACACTGCTCTTCACCAACTACTTGAATTTCTAAATCTCGAGGAAATCACAGGAAGAAACTGTTGTGTCCCTTCACCAAGGACTTTGTGTGCCCTCTCAGGCCACTGCCTCAGGAAGGCAAAACTCACACGTCATGGTAGCTCCTATGCCCAAGACATGTACAGAAATCTCAGACATTCTTTGGGAAAATGCCCAAGCAATAGCCCATGAAGATGCTAACTCTCCTCTGCAGTAACATTCCAGATTGTTTCTTGAGCTTGCATCTCTTTCTCTGCATACACAGTGAGACTAATAATGACCTTGACCTTAAATAAAGGGCAGCCATCCCAGATGGATTTTTGGTTCTGGGTTAGCTGTTCTGAGGAAAAAACTCTATGGAAGATACTGAATTAAAGCATGTAGAATTTCTGACAAGTAGATAAGAAAACATTGAGCAGAAATACGCTGTTTCTCCAAAGGTACTGAAATGGATCAAAGGTTTATTTAGGCTGGATTGGGGGGGTATTTCCCTTCTTTACTTTGTAGTGAAAAAGTAGGAAGGCATTCACTGAAGGAAACCTTCCAGAAGTCAAACAGCATCCTATATTTATCTCCAAATCATAGACCACAATTTCTATTCCTTCACTCCTCCACTGCTGGGTAAATATTGGGTTTGAGATCAAAGACAGTAAGAGAGAAGGACTGCCAGGGATGCTGAAATACAGAGAGGATAACGACCAAGAAGTCTCCCCTACCAACTCTTGAAACACTGGGGAGTTCTCCCCCTCTTATGGCCAAGTGCCACTTTTTCTATGAGGGGATAAGCTCTGCAGACAAGAGAGCAGCTTAAGCACTCGCAGAGGTGCTCCAGCCAGCCAGGACAGGACAGAGGATGACTGCCAGTGAAAGGGCCACAGGGTTTCTCGAAATCCTCTGCCTTTGGAGCCAGTAGGAGTGAGCAGAGAAGGGCAGTGGCAGAAATAAATTAGGGAGGCCCCAGAACCCTCTCTTCATCCTGCTGCTTATCAGATATTCATGCCACACGTAAACTGCATTAAATCACAAGTGGCTTAGTTAAAAAAAATACAGGCCTGGTTAAATCTCCTGGTGCTGGAGAAATTAGAGTTAAGATTTCAGAATAGGAGGCCATCCCAAATGCCCTTGCACGTGCAGTTACAGCAATAATTTATTTTATTTCATTTCACTTACTTTTTAAAGACAATAAAAAATAGTTTCAAAAAGCATTAAAATGGTACAGAATTTCACTAAACAAAATGATAGGAATTCAACAGTGGTTGTCATATGGTGTAATGTTGTCTTCAAATTAGTTGTTTATCAGATATAGGCTTGTAAAATTGGAAAAATTAGAAAAAAGTTATGACAAATTAAAGAGGAGAAGAAAATAAACCCTAAGTATCAACTGCTCTTTTCAGAAAACCAGCAGAGATCAACAGTACAATTATCTAACCTAATATATATACATATATATATACATGTATATATATGTATATATATATATATATATTCCCCTTTCTTTCTTCTTTCCTTTCCCTCATCCCAGTTGGTCCTTCCCTTTGAACAGTTTCTTTTCCTTTCGCAGTATCTGTTGTACCTTTCAGATTTTATTTACTCTTTCAGGTTCTTACATGAGGGAGACAATACCATGTTTACACAAGCAGGTGTGACTTATTTCATTTATGAATATGGTCTCTAGTTGCATGTATTTACCTATAAAAGCCTCAAGTTCATCTTTTTTATAGCTGCGTAATACTCCATTGCATAAAAATACCACATCTTTTTTATCCACTCCTCAGCTGATGAGCCTTTGGGTTGTTTCCAAGATTTAGCTATGACAAATGGCATTGCTGTAAACTTGGGTGCACACATACTGCTGTGGTATGATGTCTTCAGTTCTTCTGGAACAGTACCCAGGAGGAGAATACCTGGGTAGAATGAGACTTCTAATTCTAGTTTTTTGAGGAAGCTCCACGCTGATTTCCATAGTGGTTGTACCAGCCTGCACTCCCACCAACAGTACAGAAGGGTTCCCTTTCCCCCACAGCCCCTCCAGCATTTGCTATTGGCTGACTTCTTCATGAGATCCATTCTTTCTGGGGTGAGATAGAATCTCAACATTGTTTTAATTTGCATTTCTCAAATGACCAATCATGTTGAACATTTTTTCATGTATTTATTTGCCATTTGTACTTCTTTGTCTGAGAAGTACCTTCATCTCAGATCCCATTTTTGGGTTGGGTCTTTGAATTTTGGGGGCCTGTTGTTTTTTTTTTTAATTCTTTATATGTTCTAGATAGAAGATTTTTGTCTGAGAGACAGTCAGCTGAATTTTTCCCCCAATTTGTGGGTTTTCTTTTTACTCTGTTGGTGATTTCTTGACATGCAAAAACCTTTCAAAAAGATGAGCTCCCAATTGTTGATTCTTTTCTTTGAATTTGGGGCAAGTTTTTATTTAGCAATATCTAATTCATACATTCCATGAGAAAACAAGTTTGTTTGGCACAATAAAATTTGTAAGTAAAAGACTAGCTTTTGGTCTGAAGTCTTGCTAACTCAGAGCCTACGCTTAACCTAAGCCCAGTGGTGACAAACCTGT
>NW_004524645.1:11388884-11390554 GCF_000260255.1 Octodon degus
TTATCAATAAAATTATGGGAAAAAGATAAATAAAAATTCTTGGTTAAAAATAAAAAAATTAATACAGTGCAAAAAGAAAGAAAGAAAGAAAGAAAGAAAGAAAGAAAGAAAGAAAGAAAAAAAGAAAGAAAGAAAGAAAGGTTTTTTTTGTAAGAGGCTTTGACAGAAGCACAATCCTGCCAACATCGTGATTTTGAACTTCTAAATTCTAGAACTAAGAAGAAAGATTTGCTTTTTAGGCTACCTGCTTTGTAGTATATCATTATAGCAGCCCCAGAAGACTAATACAACTGGCTTTAACACTCTCTTGCATGTATTTGACTTCTACCTCTATTTATAATAACACCAAACTATTAGAGGTCTGGAGTTGAGGGAGTACTCCAGAGACCAAGCCTGGCCCATAAGCATGGAACAGCATGAGACAAATCAGGGCCAGTCTATCTACCTGGAAAAAAACCACATTGGCATGAAACCACTCCACAGGTCTCAGCAACCCTACAATCTATGAAGGTTTCCCCACAGGACTCAACCTAAGCCAGCCCAGTAAATTAAGCAAGGACTTGATCTTCCAGGCTTAGCAGCCTAGCGTAGTGTCTGAGCCCAGAAGCCAGAGGCGGAAAGGAGCTGGAAAGCCAGAAGATTGGGACCATGCTTGTATTTTCTTTCATACTAGTTAAAGAGCCTCTACTGGTGTAGAGGAGACAATAGAATGAAGACCGCTGCATTTGGGGAATTAAACACAATATTGCAAATACTTTAAGCAACCCAACTGGACCTCATAATTGTGTGGCAAAGACTACAAAATGTAAAGTTGGAAGTCTTGGCTCAATGAAAGGCTCTCTCTGAATAACAATTTATTTTAATTTGAAATTTCTCATACTGTCCATATGGTGGGTCTTCATGGGAAAGCAACTGTCTCGCAGTTGACGGGGACATCTGAAGTATGTTTTTTGGCACACAGGGGGATTTTTTTTTCAATCAAATCAGTGGCTTGGTCGAGAAGGAGAGTTTGAAAACATTTCCCTAATGTTTCCAGCATTTTTACTACTGGAAATTTATCACTAACCGTGAAAATTACAAACTGAAACCCATTTCTCACCCAAATTGCTGTTCTTTTAGGCCAATACCAGTTTGTGATTGTGGAATTCTGTGAGCATTCATTTGAAAACGAAAAATCCTGCTTGGATGCATTTTAAAAACAACAACCCAGAAAGCATGTGATGAATATTCTGACCTGACATAAGGATTGCCTTGCCAAATAGCCCAGGCTCACTTGGTAGAGGGACTTGTAGACTATTTTACAACTCATCTCTGGGAGCAAGGCTTGATTTCTTGCCAAGGCTGGGCAGGACCCTGGTTTCACCTCAAACATAGCGATAGTCTTTTCTTCTAGAGAGCCTTCAAACCACATGCTAAGCCGGAAGGATGTGATGGGGGAAAGGGAGCTTGTTTTCTTTCTTTTCCGCTTTCTCCTCTAAGGCTTCTTGCCAGCTACTCCTCTGAGGAAAAGAGGAGACTCTGGCAGGATCTTGATTTTCCCCACATTTATGGCTTCTATCAGAGAGAAAGGAAACTATATGAGGTTTCATAGGGTCATTAAAACACTAAGGAGGGCTGGAGAGATGGCTCAGTGGTCTAAGGCACCTACTTAGAACAAGCTTGGCAAAGCA
>NW_004524645.1:11390693-11416812 GCF_000260255.1 Octodon degus
AAAAAAAAATTAAAAAAAAAACACTAAGGAAACCAAGTCACACTCTTCCAGGGGACACCTCAATGCTCAGATATCACATCTGATGGTCTTTTATGTACTATCAAAAATAACACCCCTGAATTAATAAATGAATGAGTGAAGAAAAGAATGAATGAAATCTTTAGAAGTTCACTTTGATCACCTATTTCAGCATCTTTGTGGGTTTTAAAATTTCCTTCAATTTTGCCCTCTCTTTGTTCAGTGCCTTCTTGTCTTTACCCTATTTTTGCCATCTCTGTCACATCAGCTAGAAAAATCCTGCAATTTTTCTCTAATAGGATTCCCTGACTTTTTTACTTAGGCAACTTTTTTAGCCATCTGGGTATTCCTCTACATTGCCCCCTTTCACATTGTCCTCAGAAAAAAACATTTTTTCTTTGTGTTGGGCCAAGGTTAGGTGCCCAGAAAGCACCCAGAAGAAGTATATTCATAAACACTGTCTTCTTATAAACAACTTATAACACAATTGAGCAGCTAAGACTAATCTTGGATTGGAAAAAAAAGAGCAAGAAACACAACAGTTCAATTATTGACTAAACTGGGGAGATCATAAAATGTTCAAGTAATAAGGGCTGATGGAGTCCAGAAAAACATCAAAGAGCAGCCATGAACCTTGAACTGCTACACAGGGTTGAACTACAGCAGGATTTCTCACCCTTGACATAAACAGTTGGCCAGGTACTTCTTAGTTGTGGGTTTTTCTGTGACTTGGAAGGTGTTTAGCAGCATCCTTGGCCTCTACCCACTAGATGCCGATAATATCACATTTTTTATGTATTTGGTTGCTACAGGGTCTCACTACGCAGCTTGGACTTATAGTGGCCCTCCTGCTTTCAGCCTCCCCAGCTTTGGGATGACAGGGGTGTACCACTACACCCGGACTCTCCCTGGTGGGGCTGATATGGCATGTGCTTCCCAGGATGGAACCAAGGTCCCTGCACTTGCCTAAGCATGCCTAAGCAGGTGCTTTAGTCCACTGAACTGTCTCACTGGCCCATACATCACATCTTTACTTGCCATCACCAAATAATTTAAAAATGGAGGACCAAAACTTCCCACAATTGAGAGCCACTACACTAGATAGAGAAAGAGAGAGGACATCAGAACTTAGAAAATGACTAAGGAAGGGTTTGGTACTTAACTCAATTCTAACTAGTTTGATAATACACCCAGTCATAAACCTGACTTATTATGGGTGTGTAAACAGGCTTCATATGCATGCTTTGTACATGTTCTATTAAAGTAATACTCTGCATTACATTTGGATTGAACTATTGAAGTAGTTTCTTAATGTTTTAATTATAGAACTTTGTTTCAAAAAAATCTTATCCAGAAACACAAATACTAAGGACATAAGTAGAGCAGTTTTTGCTGAAGCGTGAATAGAGAACCATGCCTGTCTCACATATGCCCCAACTCTCCCAAATGGCACAATAGCACAGCAATTCCTGCTGTACTTCACTGCATCATAAATTTGACAAAGACAAAGGTGACTTCAAGCACTGTTGTACTAACTGTAATTCTGTGCCTCCAGAAGAGCAGACATGGATGAAGCTTTGCAAAAGCCAGGAGTTGATCTGGAACATTTTACTAACTGATTTGGGGCTGTCATTTAACCTCTCTGAACTTAAAATTCTTCATTATAACCTCTAAGGCCCCCTTCAGATTCAAACTGTGATGAATATCTATGCAAAATTATGTCACATATTCTCTAGACTCAAAATAATAATGTTGATGATTATAGAGTGGTTGATTATTTAGAATGTCCATTAAATTCCTTTTTAGTGGCAAGACAAAATGGAGAAATAACTCTGACTGCTTAAATTCTCTTTTACTAGTACTTTGACCCTTGCTTGATTCATTCAGGCTTGAAATTCACTAGTGTTCAGTCATTCAGTCTGGCTGGCCTCTGTTCAAAAGATCATACTGAATGGGCTCACAAATGGAGATGGAAATGGATATTTTTAAAATTATGAGTGAAAGTGCAAAGCATGGAACAGTTGTCAAATCTATGGAGATAGAGTAAAACCTTTTAAAACTAAATGCAATAGATTCTGTTATGGTCAAGCAAAAGCCAATAATGAAAATCCACACATAGCACTTAGCAGATGTACATGAGCTGTGGAGCCTACAGTCATCCCTCTCTCACCTCAAGGGCTCTCAGGACAAGAGGCTCGTACACAATGGGCAGAAGCACCAGACACAGAACTTTCCATCCCCCAACTTGGATTAACTTTCTGTCATCCCTTTCAGCTGCACAAGAGCCAGTGGAAATGCATGCCTTCGCTTTCTGTTTCTGGTCCTTCTTTGTAAAAGAAGAATTTTAAACATCCTCATAAACATCTAATACCACAGGGAAATAGCACAAAACCACAGCTACCAAACAATGATGCTAAGATCCACAGCTATGTTTCTATCAAAATATGATACTGTGTTTACAAATTCCCTATTCAGTGAAATAGTTCTGCTCTTGTATTTTAAACATAAATGAGATGTTATGCTAGACACAGACAAATGATGATTTTTAATTGGAATGGAAAAATGTTTTTCAAATAGCAAGGAACCCAACTCTTAGAACATGACAGCCGCAGGAACTGCTTTGGTGGTTTAAAAGACCATCCCTGCAGTGTATGTGTTGGGAGTGGATCAACAGAGAAATCTCTGGCTGGTGGGATAGCTCATAGTTCTTCAAAGCTATTTAGTGTTGATCACTGGCAGGGGCATAAAAAGATATGTTCATGGAGTTTCATCTTCCAGGAATGATTTCTCTTCATACTAGAAGTGCTAAGATAGCGATACTATTGCTAATTCTTTATATTTTTATTTACTTGCTTTTAATGAAATGGTAAAAGATAATTCTAACACAAAATGGCTTTTCACAGTGCAAATTAAGTTCATATTCATTCTGAGCCTCCCTCCCGGTCCCTCTCTGGGACCAGTTCCTTGTGTATCTATATGAAAATTTTTCTTCTGTGCACTACATTTACATATATTCATTTTCACATATGTTTTGGTTGTATATGTTATTTTATGTATGTCATTATATATACACATGCACATGTGCACATACATATAAAAGCTCCCTTGTTACATAAATGATAATATATCCATATTTTCTGTACATTTGTTTCTCGCCTTAACAATGTGTGATGAATTAAAGATGGTTATAAATTCTTTGTCATTCCCTCCCCATTGAGAATTGTAGTCTATTTCCTCTCCCTTCAGTGTAGGCCTCTATGTGATTTTCTTTGAGCAATAAAATGTAACAAAAGTGGCTGTAAATTATTAAAGCCAATTGAGCATTGTTACATTAGCAGTTCCTACTTTCTTACACCTTGGATACTCCCTTTTGGAATACTCCCCAGATCTTATACCGTGAAAAGATCCAAGGTGCTGGGGACGATAATGCCAGCTAGCACCAATAGTCAGTGTGCAGAGTCATTTTGGATGTTTCAGCCCAATTGAGTCCTCAAAGAACTACAGCCCCAACTGGCACTATGTAGGACAGAAAAATAGGCAGGCTAAGCCCATCCAACCTTCAGAATCATAAGAAATAATAAGAGGTGATTGTTATTTTAAGCCACTAAATTTGGAAGTTGATATTCCATTTCAATTGAGTATATAGATATGCTTCATTTTATAAATAATGTTTGAAATAGCCAATGTACATACTTCCTACATGCCAGGCATTGTTCTACATAGCTTCTGCGGGTCAATTTATGTAACTCAAAATAGTTATTATAGAAATATAGCAGACTCCATTTTCAGCTGAGGGACTGAACTGTGGAGAAGTTGCATGACTTGCTCAATATCGCAGTGAGTAAACAGGAACATGGGAATTTAATTTCATGCCTTTGCCTCCAGATACTGAGATATTAACCATGTTAGTGGTTATTTCATTTAACTAGTCCTCTGTCAGCAGATATTACAGTTATTTCTTATATTTTACTAGTGAAAGTAAAGCTGCAGTACTTCTCCTTATACACACTTTCCTGTGTATGTCTGAGAAGTCATTCTTTTTAAGCAAGTGGAAGGATGACTAGTTTCACTTTATTTTGCTGCATAAATAAGTGCCAGCAGATATATATTGGGAACAGAAAGTAGGCAGATGCATGCACTGCAGTCAGAGTTCCAGCCCACCTGGCCCTTAGAACTTGGTACTAGAAACTGTACCAGGACACATGAGTATGAGGAGATCTCAGAAAGAATATTTATCTGATTTCCACGTGGGTTGCAGGTTGGGTAATTAACAAACTAATTTTCCTCAAAGTATGTTGTACCTTAATGTATATTTTTAGAGAAATTCTCAGGCACTTGGAAAAGGTATTTGGAAAGTAACCTATGAACCTCAACCTGTGCTACAAACAGTAAATCTGCACCACAGTCACTGTCAGTTCTGAAGAGTCACTGACCATATTTATAAGGCACAAATGTACAGCTTCATGGCTATTTATCTCCTCAGATCTCACTGCAATGTAAGTACCTTTGGAAAAGGAATAGAAGGGCATAACCTCTTGCCACTGTTCCTTGGCTGTCTCTAACACCTCTGAAGTTTGCCTTCGATCTCCTCCAGACTGATGATTGAATGATGGGCACCTGATATATCTCTAGAATTGCCACAAGGGTTAATGAATGAAGGGGCTAGAAAAATAAATTCCTGACAGTTGAAAGTGAATAGAATATGCTTGGTTCACTGAAATATGAAAATAAATGCCATTAGCTCTAATCAATGAGATAATTGATCAATTATCGTATTTTTAAAATACTCAACCTAAGAATCCCAATTCTGTCTCTGCATATGGGATCCCACTCCCTAGAATAACAACGCACTTGAGAAAAGGTGTGGCCAGGTATCTTGCCCTCCTCTTCAAGTCACATGAAAAGGGCTTTAGAATACCTTGTTCTATGCTGTCCTTGCATAGAGAAGCAAACTGAGTTCCAGTGTATCCACGGTTGGTATATCAGTCAGCAATTTCTAAAATCATGTGCATAACAACCTGCCTCAAACCTCAGTGCCTTATAACATTCACACTTCTCTATCAAGAGACTGACTGAGACTGGGCTCTGCTGGACTCTGCTCCAAGCTGCAAGTTCAGTTTTAGTCTTCTGCACATGTCTCTCATTTCTGGGACCAGGAGACAACCCACACTTTTTTCTCCTCATGTAAAATGTGAGATATACAAGAAAACAATTCTAATCATGGAAGTATATTTCAAGACTGTGTTTTCTTTTTTTTTAAGGAGATCTTATTTTATTTTTATTTTACTTTTTTTTTTCAGGACCAGGTATTGAACTCAAGCCCTTGCGCTTGCCAGGCAAGCGCTTATTCTACTAAGCTGTCTCCCTGGCCCCTCAAGACTGTGTTTTCAATTTCTACTGACAGCTTGTTGAGCAAAGTAAGTTACATGGTCAGGCACAGTGTCAAGAGGATAGGATATTTTCTCTGCTTGTAGTAGAAGTAATTCTAAAAACACACAGCAAAGAGCATGAATACATGGACAAGGGAAGAACAGAAATTCTGAAAAAATCTACAATGGTAGGTGACTACATAAGATCAGAATCCACAGACTTTGGCTCATACAGTAAGTGTTTGCCAACAGTTTTTATTTCTTTGTCTTAGGATCCATTTCTCTAAATTAATGAAGGGTTTGAAAAGTTTCAAAATGAAGCAGAGAAAGGCACTAAGGTGGTGGAGGTGCTGAAGAAGCAGTGGCATCTAACCTTGATCCAGGCCACTCTCAAGGACAAAGCCAACAGGAGTGAGTAACAAAGTTCATAGGTTACTTTCCAACTATCTTTTTCAAGCCCAAGATAGTATTCCAGGCAACCAGGTATGGTGGTGTATACCTGTAATCCCAGCACATTGGGAGGCTAACTTTGGGGCTGTTCCTTCTCCATCTTCTTGGATGTAGGCAAGTGGCCAACTTTGCATTAATTTCTGGTAGCACTTGAACTCTGGACACAGTGACCTGGGGTCTCTGATCCTGGACTACAATCTGTGCAGACAACAGGAAAAGCTAAGTGTGTACTTCCCAGTCACCACTGCTGAGCTGTGTGATGCAGGACAAGTCACTTTGTCTCACTGGGCCGCTGGTTTCTTCCATGCTGTTTACTCTTTCAGCTTGATTCAGAGAATCTTGGTGACTTTGAAAGTCAATCTAAAGATGCATGAGGAGGCTTGCATTCCTGAGTCCCTGCTCAGAATATTAAATATTTACTCTGTACCTGTAAGCATTCTATTGTATGTGAGCCATCACTCTCATCGGATTTTGCTTGTTATGGCAGCTGGCATTATCTCAGTTAACACAGGCATTACTTTCACCTTCATAACAATGAGCAGCACATGGTTAATAGGGGTGAAGTAGCTTGCCCAACATCACACAGCTAATAAGTGTTGGCCCTCAGTTATGTAGCCTAAAGGCTTGGCTCTAGAGTACCTGATCTTAAATACCACACTTCTCTGATGTTCATCAATAATAATGTCAAGCTCATGAAGTGGTTGTGTGGCTGTGCTGGCCCCACCCCTGGGGCACGCTGAGATGGCAATTGAGACTAGGTGTGGTGGCCCCAGCATGCCTGTAATCCCAGCTCTTGGGAGGTTGTAAACAGGTGAATCACTATGAGTCCAATCTAGTAGTGAGACCCTGAACACCCTGTACTCCCTTCCCACATAAAAATTAAAAATAAAGTGGTTGTGTGGATTAGTAAGCTGATGTACGTCAAATCCTTTGCATAATATCTGCCATATAGAAAGATGCATGTAGTAAATAGGAGCTGTGGATGTAATACGATGATACTAGTTAATATATGAGGTTATGTTCCCCTAAAGTCTATGATAGGGAGGGTAAGTAGCCTCAGAGAAATGTCTATTTTGTATTGTGAACATGCCAGAGAAACCAACAGCCTCATATCTTAGCAGTTTGTCAATGGCTTCACTGTATCTTCACAGATAACCTCTGAGGGATATCAGGCAGACCCTGTTGCCCCTAAACCACAAACACAGATTTCTAAAGCTCATGGGACATCCACATGGCTAGTGGCATAGCCTGGATTAGGGCCAGGATCGACTGGCCACATTTCAAGTACAATTGCTAGCTGTTAGTCACACAGATTTAAAACAAATGCCTTTCCTAAAAGTGTCTTATATAAGGCCCTAGACAGGATTCCAAGGCACCAGTCATGGTGGTGTATGCCTATAATCCCAGCACTTTGGGAGGCTAAGGAAGAAGGATTACAAGTTGGAGCCAGGCTAGGCAACTTAATGGCTTAGTAAGGCTCTGTCTAAAAATAAAGGATTTGAAAGAACTGGGATGCCCTTAGTTCAAGTCTCAATAACAGATAAATGAAAAGGAAATAAAGGATCCCAAGGAAAATTATAAAACATGCTCTTTACCCATTGTTTTTTTAAAGTCTAGCTATATGTCTTTAAATTAGAAACACTGACTTGGGCAAGACAATTTGTCTTAGAGCAAGAAAACTTGCTTAGTTTTCAGATAGGGGACTTATTCAGCATTCAAGACTTCTTCATGTGGAATAGTCCCCATATCCAAGTAGATATGTGCAGACTTTAGGGAGACTAACAGCAGTACAAGATGACCTACATAAACATATTTAGGTGATTTTCATCAATAACGTAGGTGAGAGTAAAACAGAAAGCTACGAAACACACAGCATTTTTTCCTCTTTAGCGACTTCGTGTATTTCAACATCCTATCTACCCTCTTTCTTTTTCCTTTTTTTTGTATGTTTTTAGGGAAGGGTCTATAGGGTGCTCAGGGTCTCACTACTATATCAGACTCATAGTGATTCTCCTGTTTACAGCCTCCCAAGTGCTAGGATTATAGGCACACACCACTGTGCCCAGTCTCAATTGCCATCACAGCACGCACTGGGAGCGGGGCTGACAGGGCAGGCCCAGGGATTGAACCCTCGGCCCCTGCTCCTGCTTGTAGGCACTTTAATCTGCTGAGCTATTTGGCCATCTCTTTACCCTCTTTTTCTTATCCACTCCTGGGAACGCACAATTTTATACAAGTTTCCAATATGCTAATAATGGCAGGCAAATATCACTGTGGTTTTCATGAACACAATAAGGCAGCCTTAGGAAGGGAACCCTCTATGGAGCTCTGCTGTTCCCATTTTTGCTTTAAAATTTTTCTGGAATTTGTACCTAAAGCACACCTGGTTTACTTTGTTTATATGGGCATCAAGAAAACAAAAGACCCTGCTTCAAAGCTTCGTTTTTGGCCACATGACTTATAGTGCGCTAAATTCTCCCAAAGTCTGACTGATAGATTCAGACTATGTTCTCTCCACCACGCCTCATTTATTAACAAGGTTAAGAATGAGGTCTACTGTGTAAGCTAATTAGCTAGATAACTGAATTTTAGCAAGAAGTTTCAATGTGTATAAGCATTGTATGGAAGACTTTTTAAAATACAGTTGGCATCCCCTGCTTTCTGAAGCCATTATTCAGAACGTATTTTATTCTTCCTGCAAGACTTTAAGGTCATTGTGAACATCCATTTGGGCATGTATGTTTAGAGATTATTGAGTCATATCACAATCTTCGTGTGTCTGATTATTTCAGTGTGAGTGTCAATTGTATGTAAACATATGGATGCCTCCTGAAACCTCATTCCATTTTACTGGCAGTATAACCAAGACTTAGAAAAGTTAAAAGAGTTGTCCACCGAGTGTCTGGCTATCATATCTCTATAATTAATTTCACAAGAAGGATGTACTAATGCTTATATATAGTTAGAGCTGGCCTCCAACTCTCAGTGGTATTCCTGCCTCAGCCTCCCCAGTGCTGGGATTGCAGGTGTGCATCACCATAGTCAGCTCTTGGTAGCTCTCTTTTCTTTCCATTGCTTAAGAATCTCTCTCTCTCTCTCTCTCTCTCTCTCTCTCTCTCTCTCTCTCTCTCTCGCTAATCTATGTATGTTATTGCTCCAAAGATATTGATTTATTTGCATCTAATTATTCTATTAAAGGCTTGAGGATTTGCTCTTCTTTTCCTGACGCCTGTGACAGTTTTCAGATACTTGAGGCAAATCTCCACGATTTCCTAGCCGAAGAGTTCTGTTCTGGACACTGAGGCTCTGGAAAGCCTGCTCATGTGCACAGGGCTCTGCCCTCTCCTCCTCTTTGCCAAAGACTCATTTGACATGAATGGTATAATTCAACTGCAGAAAACTGACCAGAATTTGAGGCTTCTAAATCAATTCAACTTGAAATCAAGGGCTTTTCCACACAGTAGCATCCGGTACCATTTGAAAAAGTTTGCTGAGACTGGCATTTGAAGAAATGAGCTCCATCGCTGTCTCTGGGCTTTTCCTCCAACCCAATAATGTCCATTCAGTAAGTACAGATGTGCCCCTCTTCCAGATGTTTATCTGGAACTAGGTGGTACTGAAGGTTTTCAGCTCAAGTTCACATGTATGCAGACCATGCTCCCTGCTTGACCGACACTGGTAAAGACTCATCAACCTGATACATCCCCATGTCTCAAATGTTAAACGTGGGGAAAAAGATCTCCCAGGATTGATGGATTTGGTGAAACTGTAAGGTTTGCTGTCAGAAATCTCATTAGAGGCCTACAGGTCTTTTTTTAAAACCTTTTAAAAGTATAATAACTTAGTATGATCGAATGTGTTTTTGTCAGGTCTATTTTTGTTTGTTTTTTCTCCTTTGAAAGCATATGGAAACAAACTGGAGAAATATGTTTTCTCTTGAGCAGAATGAGAAACATGCTTAAAACTTAAGGGAAAGTACATCTCTAAATTGCTAAATATCACCGCCACCGCACTGTGCGATTTTTCATATAGCATTTTTTATCTCATTTTATCATCAGTAAAATTTGTGCACTTATTTTGCCAGGATTCAGCCATGCTCTTCACACTTCCAAGAGTGGTCAAGGAAAAAAAGTACCATTTTAAAACAGCCTATTATAAAAAATTATCTGCACACTTTCCCAAAGTGTTTTCTAAGAACCTGGAGTTTGCAACCACAAACTCTGGGTTCAGAGAAGGTACTGGACACATAAAAAACAGTTTCCAGTTGAAATTCCATATGAATTGATGTCAGGTTGCCTTGTGATTATGCATCTGACACCCAAACATCACTAAGAACAAACTATTTTTAAGGGTCAGGAAAAAGGCACCAAAGCAATCTTGAATTTAGTTTTGACTTCACTCTAAAATGTAAAATTTTCAGGCTTCTCTCAGATATGCCTGCTTAGTTTCCTGCGAAGAACAAATGGGAAGCCATGCGGTCAGTAAGAGAGGACACAGAGAAACAAAAGGATCAAACAGAAACCAAGAATATGCCCTTTCCCTGTTGCAAAAGGAGCTTGAGCTAGTGGGCCGTCAAATGAAACAGCTGATTTAAAGGGATATGAAACACTTGAAGGCAAACTCGGAACAGATTTTCCCAGAGCACACATGGTTAATCTTCACCTAGGGATAGAAACTGGAATGAGGTAGACGGAAGGAGCTGCCTTGCCTTTGAAGTGCTGCGGAGCCCAGTATATTACAGTCAGCAGCAAGCACCCTTCCTTCAGGTGCCGATTGCAGTTTATTAGCTGTGATTTTTATGAGATACTGAAAGAAGCTGAAATACTGCTGTGTAGCCACAGAAATGTGCAGTGTGGGAGCCAAGAGTCATTACCAGTTGTTGAGAAGTTGACAATGGAATCTTCCTGAAAGATTCTTGCTATCTGTGTCGAACATTAACAGAGAAGCCATATTTTTTTCCCTTTTAAACTAAAAAGCTTTGTCCTTATAAGTCATGAATTACTGTCCTAGCTATTGCACATTATCACTCTCTATTAGGTGCATGTCTTCCAAGGTACCTTCAGGACATTTGATAAGATGATGTTATCTACAGTGTTTCCTAGGGGCCTATTCTCTCCTAAAAAAGAAATCTGAACTTTCTCAGATAGATATGAAGACAAAAATGAATTTGCAATGAGATATGCTGACCATGCCTATGCCAAAAGTTTAGCTGCTTTTCCAAGTTCATTTGACTTAGGCTGAGCCTTTAGCTGTCCAAAATGTTCATATTGAACAAAACATCTGTATGCATATGGCAGAAGCTACCATGGACTGACAAGATGGACTTAAAATTCTCTAAAATCACTGAACATCTTATAGTAAGATAGAATCAGAGAGCGTATCAGAGACCGATAGAACCCACAGGGATAGTCATTCACCATGAATGGAGATCTGGACAAAAGAGCCAGGGGCACTTCACTGAAGTTTCCCCAAGTCATACAGTGAGTGCACACCACCTGCATGTGTGCCCTCCCTACCCCAGCTGAATAAGACCTTCATTCTCCCCAGAGGAAGTGCAGATCAGCAAAGTAAGTAGCTGCCAAACAGATAAAACCTTCACAAGAATTTACAAGTTTTGGATTGTTGTCTTGGCCAGCATTTCAGCATTGTGGTGGTACTACCTATATCCAAATCAGCACTGTCTAAAATCATAATGCAACCCATACAAATAATTTTAGGTACCATGTTATAAAAAGGAAAAAATGAACAAATTTAATCTTAACAACATTTTATTAAATCACAAATAGCTAAAATATTAACTCAACACATTAAAAATATTATCAGATTATTATAATATATATACTAAGTCTTTGAAATCCAGTGTGTGTTTGACTCTGACCACATGTCTCATGCCATGTATCATGTACTCCTTAGCCACTCACGGTTAGTAGTTCAGTGCTGGGCAGTTCCCACTGAAGTGACCAAGCCTCTATAGAGCACAGGCCCTCCTGGCATCAAAATTCTATACCAGGGTAAATGGAAACACAGAACTTAAACTAGTCTTTTGGAGATGTAAAGCTACTATCTTTTGTTGGCTTACTTATTTGGATGGGGGTTGGGCTAGCTTGTTCAAAATGACAGCATGCTAGTCCAGCACTTATAAGGATTTTTCATTCTTGTGCTATATCTTCCCTCCATTTAAAATATTTAGGGAAAAGAAGGAGTGTAACACATCTACACATTTTCAACCTACTTAGGTTCCTTCCCATGATGGGAAAAATCCCAACTATTTCCATAACAACAGACAGTATAATGACAGATATGTCTTGATGGGAAGTGAATTTATAAACCTTGAATTTATTGTCTATGTATCATTTTTTAGAAATGTATCATAATGAGACAGGCATACCACACTTTTATGAAATAATTCACATAGTTGTCTGTCAGTAGAATTGGGATCTTTGTAAAATACCATGCTTTATATTCATAACACTACCATCCCACTAACTGTTCCACATACACAGTTGGATTTTGAAAATTGAATAGCAGCTATCTGTCACAAATCACATGCCATTTCTCACGTTTGCATTTTAGTGGTTTTCCTGAATTACTTGTACGTGGGGACAGACAGCATAAAAGCTGCACAGAACTAAAACAGGGAAATAACCCAGATCAGATGGGCACCCCTGAGTCTGCTCTGTACTATTGTACAACAAGAATGAGTGCTGGATGAGGGCACAAAGAGGTTTTGAAGCCCAATTCTGCAGTCTGCACACCAAGCTGTGCAACTTGAATACAGAGCGGCTCTGCCTGGAGAAAGGTGTGTCTTTTGCTAATTTACACAGAGACAGCATGTAGGCTAGGAGCAATCCTAGCCACCTGCCCCTGTAAAAGAGACAAAAAGATGAAATACTTTTCCTATAAATATTTTGAAATATAAATAAGCAATTGATTATTGGGCAAACAAAAATAACCTTAAAACAAGAATCTGCAAGCATTAAATTAGTCCTCTAGTGAAACAGAATTCTTCTCCAGGACTATGTAGCATCCCTACTAAACAGACTGATGTGGACATAGGTGTTACTGAGGTTGTTTTGTGAGGAAACAGGCCTCATCTTATATTTTTGACCATTGCCCCTGCCCCGAATCTCCAACTCCTGGAGTCTTACTTATAGCATTCCCTGCACAACCTAAGTGTGGTACACAGTAGGGGTGCAACAAACATTCACCAAACAACTAGGCTTTCATTTTGTGTGTGTGTGTGCCAAAATGTGCGCTTTTTTTTCCTCTTTTTTTAATGTATTTAGTACAGGATCTACAGGGTCTCACTATGTAGATTGGACTTGAAGTGGTACTCCTGTTTTCAGCCTGCCAAGCGCTGGGATTACAGGTGTGCGCCACCGTGCCCAGTCTCTATTGCCATCTCAGCGCACCATGGGGACAGGGCCAGCAAGACAGACCAGGGGATCAAACCCCAGCCACAGCGTCTACCTAAGCAGGCGCTTTAGTCTGCTGAGTTATCTGGCTGGCCCGCAGTTTGTGCTATTAATAGACAGCTCTAAGTATTAATCCTTTAAGATGTGATAATTGTATTATGCTTACTTTTAAGGAATCCTTATCTCTTAGAGATACATGCTGAAATATTTGTAGATAAAAATTGCTGAAGCAATGGGGACATCAAGATTCATTATACTGTTCTCACTAATTTTATATATGCTTGAAATTTTTCATAATGGAAAAATGTCCTCAAAACGTTAAAAAGAGAACTACCATATGATCCGGCAGTCCTACTCTTGGGCATATATCCAAAAGAAATGAAATCAGTATACTGAAGAAACATCCACACTCCCATGTTTATTGCAATAATATTCACATTAGCCAAGACATGAAAAACAACGTAAGTCCCCATCAACTGATGAATGAATAAAATGTGATATACATATGTGTGTGTGTGTGTGTGTGTGTGTGTGTGTGTGTGTGTGTGTGTGTGGTGCACCATGAGTAAGTACAAATCTTAGGTATCAATTACAAAATTTAAAAAGAAATGGAAAAGAATAAGAATAAGTGTATGCTTTGCCACAGTCCCTTTGCTTTCTTCTGCAGTGATTTGTAGTGTTCTACAAAGTGACTTCTTCTTCAGCCTGAATTCAATGATGACAGGGAAAGAGGCTCAGTTGGCTCTGAAAAATGTGAAATATAAATAGAAAACATTTCCCCACCATTTATTTCTGTAATTGTTTTAGACCTAAAAGCAAAGCTTCACATTCACTTATAGCTTACATTTCAGTCCAGTGTTCCAACAGGTTGAGAGCCATGAACTGAAATACTATTGTTTGTGCTGTACCCAGAAAACTCCTGTAACCTGAAAACTCCCATTTGAAGAGAATGGCTGCCTCCAAAGGCACTACGAGAAGGTCCTTCCTATCACTAGGTCTTCTGATCCTTTCATCTATGCATCCATAATGATCTGATCTTACCTTGGGATTTCTGATCTAGACCAGCCATTCTCTTGCCATTCATATCAGGTCATCCCCAATGCCTTACTCAGCCATGCTCTCTGTACCAGTCCTATAGTGGTTCCTCCCAGCCCTAGTTCCACCACCCTGCTTTGAGTTCTTCTGGAAACCACAGCTCCCATGCTCCAAAGAGAGACACTCTCAGCAAAGTCTTTGTCACTTGTGCTTTTGGTGGGCAATTCACTCATGGCAATCTGGCTACCCCCAACTATAATCTTGAAGTCATACCATAGCTTCCCAGTGCTACTTGTTGTGTTAACCTGCATGCATCATTTTTGTTCTTGGAAGCCCTCCCTTTGTCTAGCCAAGTGCATGGCTGATATCCAAAAATGTTAAAAACAGGAAATGCCTCCCTGGTAAGCCATTTGCTCAACACTAGTGACCGTCATAGAGGTTAATATTTCTAAGTTAAGTGAAATTCTTGAGCTAGCTCATGAAATAATAAGGAATTACTGTAGTATGAACTTTTTATTCAGAAATATTTACATTATATACAATTAAATAGGTTAAATTCAAGATATGTTCATTTAATTGTACAAAATAGGAAAGAATTTTGTATTTATTTTTATAAATTTTGATTGAAAATTCACTTAAGAATTTTTAAAAATATACACAGAACACAAAAATCTAGTGTTTCAGTCTTTCAAAGACTTGTTATAAAATGTAGGTCTATCCCAAATGAATATATTAATACCAGGTGACTAAAATATGGAAATGATTTCATTTTCCTTTATAATTTATAAGCATAAATTTACCCCTCAAGGAGAAAAATTTTTTAAATAGGTACATTAGTGGTGAGTCAATAAGGCATTAAAAAACACACTCAAAATGAGTAAATAAATGAAACATTTAAGGAACTAAAATGAGGTTTGGATGAATCCTCAGTTTATAGGGCTCAAGGTTTAAAGAAAATGGGAGAAAAATATTTCGAGATCTGATAATGAGAGATGGGGCCGGGGAGATGGCTCAGTAGAATAAGCACTTGCCTGGCAAGTGCAAGGTTCTGAGTTCAATCCCCGGTTCCGGAAAAAAAAAAGAAAAAAATATATATAGTTAGGACTGAACACAATGGTATGTATACTATTTTGAAATAGAGAAGTGAAATGGTTATCATATAGGATTTCTGAAAAGTAAGAGAGTCAAAGGCTGCTTTCTAAATAGTACTTTTCTTAAGAAAATGCACAAGGAAGATACAGGCAGTCAAATAGAGCATTAATATGTCCAGTAAACTTTGGAGAGGGAGCCTTGGTTTCCTGATTGCTTTATATGAGCAATCATATTTAATGGAGCTTTATAATGTGATCTCAGCATAGTCATTTTCAGCTAACTCGGAAAATGCTAATACCTGTCAGAATACTAAAAGATGAGTAAGGACTTTTTGACTTGTTGGGAGAGATCATGACTGAATTTGATGTTGAAAGGAATAGTTCAATCTTTTAGGAGTCAGACAAGACAGAATTTTTCAAGACAAAGACATCAAGAGATTGTCCCTATTTTAATTCCTCCACAGCACTTAAGGATCAATAACATAGCCCTTGTCTCATTTGCCAGAATGCCTTTAGGGGGATGGGGCTGTGGGGGAAGTTTCTGGGGATTATGAACATGAAAAATTCTTAAATAGAAAGCTCTATTTTTATTAGATTACATTAGATTCCAACCAGAAATTCCTTAGTCTTTTATTCTTGATCCGAAGTTAGCATTTTTTTTTCTTTAAAGGGCTTGTGTGCTAGGCAGAATAATGCCTCCTCCCAAAAAAGATGTCAACATCCCAGTACTGAACTCTGTGTTTTGTCTTCCCATCAATGAACATAGTATGTCCCTCCATTTAGTTATAACTTCTTAAAGTCAGCATTTTATAATTTTCAAGAGGCAAAATTTATAATATTTTTATACTGAAGCATTTAACTATTTGGAACAGTTGTGATTCATATAGTATTTTAAATTTCTGTTCATTGTTCATTGCTAGTACACAGAACTACAATTGAATTTAACATGTTGATCTTGTATTCTGTGGCCTTGTCAAACTCATTTATTAATTCTAGGAATTTTTGTAGATTCTTCATGACTTTTTTCCAAGTCAAACTGAATCCAGCTTTACTAAAGATACTTTTCATAAACAATCATGGTATTTCAGGCAGGACATGGGCACACAGTCATTAACACTATACAACAACTGTCAAACTTCCTTCTTGGATGGACTACCAAAAATCAGAAAGCCACTATAAAAACCAGTGAAGTCTTCATTTGAGGCTCTGAAGTAGGCAAAGTTTAGAGTGAGGGCTGACATCTCACATTTAGCGTGTTGTTTAACAACGTTTCACATGCTGACTTTGACTTTGAGGAAATGAAAATGGCAGAATAATCAATCTGAAGATCCACAATCTAGAAAAAGAAATCAATTGCTCTTGTGGGACACCATCTTAACATTACTGACAAGCCCGGATTGCCTAACACACTGGTAACATCACTTTTGGGAATCAGATCCCAATAGGTCTCTGGGCTTAAGGGAGTTAAGCCTATGCTTATGGCAAAGAAAAGGACATAAAATGAACTGGGAGCTGTCCCATACCACAAGGCATTTATGCCACGGTGGCCACATGTGTCAGAATCAGGGAGTCCCTCCTCCTGGGAGCCAAGAGGAAGTCTCTCAAAACCAACAGGGACAGGTTCCTTCCCCTCATCGATCCAGCTTTGGAGACATTGTACTACTGACATATGTTCCTTCACCCAAAACAACAATGAAGTGTTCTGTGTGCCAACAACATAGCTTTAAAAAAAAGTAAAAAAAAAAATTCGGCATTTTTATAAAACTTGATAAAAGATACTATTCCAAACTGTACAGTCACCAGAAGTACACAGTTATCAAAAATACATACACTTGACTTGACATCTCCAGCACCTTCAGCCTTTTGTGCCTGGTGTGTTTTGGCATCACCATTTTCTGCAAGGATATTCCCATCCTTCTGGCATCAGTTTTTCCCTTTTTCCCTTTGGGTACCTTCTCTCCCTTCCCTGTAGGGGCCTTTTTAGGCTTGGGCTCTGGCTTTTGAAAAACTGGTTTAGCAGACAACCTTGCAGATCTTCTCTGTGGTTCATCTTTCACTTTGGCTTTATCACCTTTAGCGACCCCTTCAGCCTTTCTCTTGGGCATGGTGACAACGGCAGCAGGTCACAGGCATGGACATGAGTGACAACAGCGGTGCACAATTTTGGGTGGCCTGGGGGTCATCCTTGCTTCTTCTTCCTCTTTGGTATTTTTTATGGGTGAGACTTTTTATGAAAACAATCACATCAACTATAAATAGGGACAGTTTGTTTCTTCTTTCTCAATTTGTATGCCTTTTGTTTCTTTTTCTTATAGCAGTTGCTAGAACTTCTGGTGCTATATTGAGTAAGAGTGGTAAGAAAACCTCAATGCCTTCTTCATAATCATAGAGAGAAACCATCCATCAAGTATGAAATTAGGTGTGGGATTTTCATGCTTGTCTTTTATCAGCTCAAGGAAGTTCCCTTCTATTCCTCTTATGATCTTTCTGATCTTCCACTGTTGTTCTTTGGTTGCCTACAGTGTTACAGCACTGCTAGTAGTCACAGTCATCAGGAAAAAAGGGGAGAAATGGATACACAATCATCTTTTGTGGAAGAGAGTGCATCTTGCTCTTTAGGACCAACTATGCTGCATAAATTGATATCTCTGAGATTGGGTGTGGTGGTACGTGCCTATAGTCCCAGCTCTTGGGAGGTTGAAAACAGGGAATCACTATGAGTCTGATCTACATAGTGAGACCCTGTAGACCCTGTACTAAATACAAAAAATAAATAAATAAAAATTTGATATCTCCCATTGTAAAGAAATGCACAGGTGAACAATTTGTTTCCCTTTCAACTGTGGTGGTTTGTGATAGTAACCTTCAGGAGGAATAGTTGAAACTCAAAGGAGAATTCGAAGCCAGCAATTTTTTCAGTATGTCAAGGCCCCTTGGTAGGGTATTTAGTGAATTTTGCTGCAAATCATAGAGGATTTGATGAATGGAAAAAATAACTTCAAGTGTTGTAGAAAATGTTTTACCAATTCACACCACACCACCAGTTTATCATTCCTGAGGATAAGAGAGGAGTCAAAATTCCCAGATCACAGCATTTATACTATTCTGTACTATAGCCTGCTATAATATGACAAGTCATTTTTTTCTTAAGGAGTTCAAAGAATATTCTCTAGAAACTGAGCTTATGTATGAGAACTCTTTGCTTTTAATGAGTTCTCTTGGTTTATCAGCAAGTTTTGTAAAATACTCTATTTAGAAATAACTCATGTTCTATTTGTTGCACAGTACTATGTTTCCCCCTCTTCCCTAACTAGTAAGCAGTAGAGAAATAAGCTATAGTACACTAACCTTGCTGTCTGTGACTTGCTAGGTAACATTTCTATGTGGAGCAAGCTGAAACCTGCACCCATGTCATGAGCATCACACATACCGAAGCGTGTTGGGCATAGACACACAATGCCTACAACTCTCTTCAAGAGGACCCCTTATAAGTACATTCCATGGATGTCCTCAAGTTGCTCCATCTGTAAATTCATCATAGCATTCAAATCAAGGCCACACTTCCTTGGGAGCTGCTCCCATCCAAGGTTGAGCATGACAGAGACACTGGAATACCACCATTTCTGCCTGATACTGTATTCTTTTGCTGGACAATTTACCCAAGAAGTCCCCATCAATTCTCAGAATTTCCTCAGGGCTGTGATACTGTCCAAGGGTCTTCCTATCCACTCTGCTCTATCCTTCTTTCTCTTCTTTTCAAGGTGTCCTGCCTGCATTTTTGCCTAAAGTTTCCCCTAATACTTTCGCCCCTTTAACACTCAAAGAAACCTTGTCCATCTAATCCCTCTTGGCACATGCTTTTCAGAAGGCCCAGACTGAGATATTAGGGTTGTTCTGACCAGTAAATGAAGTTGAAGAATTTACAGTTCAAAAAAAGAAAACTATTTATGGGTGAAGGCATTAGAAATAAATTCTGTGTAAATCGCCTGTGCAAAAATCATGTTGTCTCCCTAGTGTGAGAACCTGAAAGAGTAAATAAAATCTGAGGGGGCCGGGGAGATGGCTCAGTGGAATAAGCACTTTCCTGTCAAGCGCAAGGGCCTGAGTTCAATCCCCGGTTCCGCCAAAACAAATAAAATCTGAAAGGTAAATAGATATTGTGAAAGGGAAAAAAATCTGTTCAGTGCGAAGGAAAAACTGGGATGAGAAAAAGGACAAAAGAAAGAAGGGGAAAAGTTATATTTAGGTATATATGCAGGATAGTTTGGATAACTGTATTGCTGATTTCTGCTGCTCTATTAAAAGGGGCAGTTAATGCTTACAATTTTTTTAAATAATTACTTCTTTTTAATTTCTTATAATTTTTCTTTTTTAAGCCAATTTTGAAGGTTTATATCCTGTAACTTAAGTAACTAATTTGAAGGTAACATTATGCAACACAACCATTGTCATATTCCTATCACTTTGTTTACTGAAATTTTGCGTCATTTCTAATTGTTTTTAGATGGCTTGTATTTCTTATTTTTTTGGAGTTAATTACTTATATTAATTTATTTAACTTTTATAACCACCACTCAAGGTAAGCATTTCATTAGCTTAATATCATAGATAAAGAGATTAGAGCCCGGGGAGGTTGAGTCCTCAGCCCAAGTTCAGCTGTGTCGCAGGCTAGATAACTGGGATTTACCATTTTGTACTCTTTGGAAAAATAAATTTTATGAATGGATATTTGTAGTTTGTTTTACTTGAAGTAAATCACTCTCTGTTCATGGATAAAACTTTCATTTTTGTGACTTTAGCAAAGCATAACATATAGACAGAAAACTCACAAATTGTAATTATTCAATTATTGAGCTATTTATAAACTTAACACAAGCAGATAACTAGCAACTAGATCAAAGATAGAATGTAATCACTACCACTGTAATGTCTCTTGTGTCTCTTCCCAATTGTTACTGCCCAGGGTAACTACAATGCCTGACTTTTAACACATACAGTAGCTTTCTCTTCCTTTGCAGTTTATGTGACTGCAATGAACGCAATGCGATAATGTACAACATTGTATCGAGTTTTTTTTTCACTCAGCATTATGTTTGTGAGATTTGTTTGTTTTCCATGCAGCAATACTTTATTCATTCTCATGGTTGTAGTTCAATTTTCTTAACTCGAAGTCTTGTCAGCGTATCTTCAAGTAGATTCAGAGATGTCCAGCTGGAAATTTTATCATATCCAATTTTCACCTGACTTTCTATGATTCATTTAAGACAGTTTCTGGCTCTTCTCTTGAATGCTATTCCACAGGTCTTGACATGTAGAAAATGTTCCCAAGAGGCGGTTTCCCTCCCAAGAATCCTTTTTTATGTTCTCTGATTGCTCTCCCTGGGATCACTATATTTTTAGTGGGGGAAGACTATTACTCCCTCTTAGTCTTTGGTTGCAATGCTTTTCTTCTTATTTGGTCAAACTTCTAAATGTCTTCCTATATTTTTCCATCATTAGGAAATTCAGAGTCAAGCCTATCACCAAATTTCAAGTGGCTCACCAGTGAGACACACACTGGGCTGGGATGTACATGTGCTTCATCCAAAGAGAGAATTTCTTCTTCTATGAAATTTGCCTTGTTATAACACCATCATCCTATCTAAAAATTCAAGGCAACCTTTGAGAACAAATGCTAAAAGGAAAAAAGTCATTTGATCCTTTATAACCATCTTGGTACTTAACAACATCTATATGTACTCTTCAGGTCTTTATCAACCCCCAGATTTCCTGAAAATTCTTCATGTGGACCAGAAGACAACTGTGTTTTGTTTCATTTTTTCTCACATCTAAACCTGCAATGCTTCCCAGCCAATTTTCTAAAGGCAAATTTGTCCTGCACTTTTAAAGTCCCTTTGAATTACTTTTTTGTTCAGTTGTATCATTTGTAGTCACAATTTTCAAGTTTGGAGTGGGGCCTCCAGTCCTTTGAGAATTGTTATTCTTTGTCTTCATAATATACTACATCTAATAATGACTGCTATAAAACAGGATCCACTGTATGCAGAGCAGCTTATAAACTTCATCTGTAATCTGCAACTCTTCAAAGGAAATATTACCAGTTTTATTTATTGAGACAGAAAACAAATGAGCCCCAGAGAGGTTAAATATCCAAAGTCCTACAGATAGCAAATATCAGAGCTAGGACTCACATTTACATTTTTGGCTTTAAACTTCATTTCTGTTTCATTATTCCATATACTCTTCTCCTATCAAACTCAGTCATCTATCAGTTTCTTTAGCACTGCATCTGCCCCAACATTGCAAATACTTCCCTGTGCAAGTATACACACTCATGCACAGATACACTGTGCTGGATTCCTCCCTGACATAGTTACTTCCCTCCTCCACTCTATACCCTGGAGCCAAAATTTTCTCAGAAGATCTCCAGCATCCCAAAGCACTGTGGTCTAGCAAGTAGGAACCTAGCCTTAGAAGTCAGACTGTTTCTGGGTGAATCCTGGTTCCTCCACATATTACCTATAAAATCTTAGGCAAGTTATATTATTTCTCTGAGCTTCAGTTGTCTCATCTTTAAAAGGGGAATAAAGAAGAGCCAGCAAAATAGCTCAGCGTGCTGAGACAATTGAGACTGGACATGGTGGCGCATCATGAGTCCAATCTAGTAGTAAGACCCTAAAAACCCTGTAGACCCTTCCCTAAAATACAAAGATAAAATAAAATAAAGAATAAAGGGGGAATAATAATAGCATTTATCATGGAGCCATCTTGAGGGCTTAAGAAAGATTATTACATGAACCTCTTAGGAGTATAAAGCTAGTAAATAATGAGTGGGTTTTTTTTTTCATTTATGTATTTGGTACAGGGTCTCCCTATGCAGATTGGACTCATGGTGATCCTCCTGTTTTCAGCCTCCCCAGCGCTGGGAGTACAGGCCCGCACCACTACGTCTGGACTCAATTGTCGGCTCAGCACATCCTGAGGATGGGCTGGCACAGCATGAGGGACTGGAGATCGAACCCCCGTCCCTGCGCTTGCCAAAGTAGATACTTAGTCTGCTGAGCTATCTCGCCGGCTTTAAATGAGTTTTATTCTTATTACTTATTCATGCCATCCCATAAAATCAGAGAACAGTGATTGGTTAATGATGGTTAAGAGGGTGGCTTCCAAAACTAGATCTTGAGTCTGAGCCATCTGCTGGGCTTTTAGGAATGGTTTTCTTTTTATTTTTAAGACACAAACGTTCATGTGATTTTAGCCATTACAACAGTAGTTCAGAAGTATCTCAAATGTTACAAAAGAGAAAACAAAGTAACAGGCAACAGTGAAGGGCACCAAGACCTGGCGCGCACACACCCACGGCAGACCATGCTTGCTCCTTCAAAGCCAGAGATTCACAGCAACCCCCCCCCCCGCCTCCTTCTTGGCTTTCCCTAACCTGTGTGCAGCAGCTCAGGCCTCGTCCTCGCCCTCCTCCCGTTCCTCCTCCTCCTCCTCCACCTCCTCCTCCTCCTCCTCCTCTTCTTCCTCCTTCTTCTCCTCAAAGTCCCCCTGTTCATCAGCTGTGGCATCCTGGTACTGCTGGTACTTGGACAGCAGGTTTGACCCTTTACCTAGAAGTTTGGGTTCAAGATTATGATGGAGTCCTCAAATCTGTAGTATTTTTACCCTTTTTGCAGTGCTGGGGTTGAAACTGAAGGCCACTCACATGGCTAAGCAAGTGTTCTATCATACCCACAGTTCTAGGATATGCATTTTTGAAAGCTTCTGCAGATGGCTTAAATGTTGAACCAGACTTGGAAACCTCTGACCTAAAGCAGAAGTCCTCAAAGGTAGTGGATTCATGGGGTACAATCCGGTCATCTCAGGAAAATGACTCCCTCAACATGCTCTCAGGCATTGTACTCTCTCGCCCAGTACAATACCATGCCTGACCGTCACACAGAAACACAAGACACACACACCCTTCTCACACACCAGAGTCTGGATTGAGTCATGGCCAAGACTGGATTCCAGAAAGGAAAGAGCACACTCTCACTCTCATTGCAATTCATGGTACCATGGTCCCAGGGAAGCCCTGTGTGATGGTCTGAGGGAAGGGTTTGATTAGTCAGAAAACTGTGTTCAGTTATCACATTATTTCTGAAGTTCCTTTATAAGCAAAGGTATGCCTGTTTTGTCATCTGTAGAAAAGATCTTTTTTATGATAATGATTCTTTTCCTTTATTGTGAATGAATATAAATTTTTCAGGGAGTTTAATTTGCATTTGAAAGAAAGTAATCTAAGTAAATTAATTTTTGTCCCCCATAAATGAAATTTTTAAGTCTTAGAATGGAGCCAAGAACATAGTAAAAATATTATTTATAATGCCAAATTAGTGAAACAAACTCTGAGTGTGATAATAGGTATTCCTGTCTAATGTTTAGGAAATGTCCCTAAATGAAATAGATTGCTTTCTCTAGAATTTGAATTTTTTTCTAGTGGGGATTATCTAATAAGACCACTACAGTATTCTTTTTTTCCATAATTTTATTGATAAACAAATAGCAATGAGATAGTTTCAAATCAAATTGGTAGGACAGTTTTAATAATTAACACATTGCATACATTCTTCCTAGTGGTTAATTGCTGTACAAGATGCGGACATGATATCCTATTTACAAACACAATTAGAACAAATCCCTCTATTCATTAAGAGAATGTAACTATATATCTATCCTAACCACTTTGAATACACAAATACAAAATGGACATACATCTGTATACCCTTTTTTTGTTAAGTTCCGTTATTTGAATATTATAGGTATGTAAACCCAGCAAAATATTCTAAAGAGTCCAGTAGCCCATAATAGTATTGGGTCTTCCGCTTGACTGGCAATGTCAGAAATTGTTGACCTGAGTCCCCTACAGCTCAACATAACACCAAGGCTTTACTTCTTAAATTTCGTTTTCGTACTTTTCGGCTGGGTGGTTAAGACCAAGGTAAAGCAGGACCTATGCAACAAGAGTTGTAGCTTTTGGGTCTGATAAGGTCAGTGAAATCCCCTCAGGATTTATCCTGAGATCCTGTACCTCAGATTGTAGAACCTTTGTCAGTGTCAGCCATGTGGATGAGTCATGGCCATTGCTTGGCCAATGTGCTCTCTGTGTCCCATGGAGAGAAAACATTCTCTCAGGCTTTCACAGAAAAGAACTTAAAACTGGCGCTGCCTCTGTTGGCAACAGACCATTATCAGTGTGAAAATAGGAGAAATCACTGACATCTGGAATTCCAAAGAATTATCATTTGCATGAATGTCTTGTCCTTTTGCTACAAGCATAACCTTCTCTCCTTGTCTCTCCACAATGGCTCCCCAATTTCTAATATGCACCTAGGTCCACCTCCAACTTATGATACAGGTGCTTCCAAGTCCATGAATTACAGTTGTGGAAACCTGGGGGAAGTCCATGAGCTCTGAGGTGGTAGAATGAGAAAAGCGTTCTGGACCTCCATATTTTCTCAGGAGTGACCCCAAACACTCATCCACTTGAGACCAAAGGTAGTACTTGGAAATGCGGGAGTTAACTTGCAGTCCAAACTGGCTCAGTTCATTTCAATCAACCTGAGAGGCAACTAAGGCTGGAAAAATAGCTGTTCAAGCCCAGCTGATACACAGCCCCAGGTGCTTTCCTTCAGATTGCAGCTGGGATTTGTTTTCCTGTGAAGAGACTATGGCAACTGCTTTTATCATCCACTGTAAGTACAAATAACAGCAGGAAATCAGGGAGCACAGGCGAAATTAAGCTCTGTGACAAATGATTTGGTTTCTTTCTGTTAACAATCATGATTTGACCTGAACTGCTTCAATTAAGGGATTGGGGCAGGTGCCCTTAGTTCATTCATCATATATGCAAGCGAGAAAGATGCAGAGAGACATGAAACAGAGAAGGTGACAGAATGATAATTCAGTGTGGCATATGTAAGTATGCTTTAGAGGAAGTAGGTGGGACATCACCTAATTTCACTCATCCTACCCCCATTCCTGACTCTAATGTTCCACAAAAGACCACAACACGGTATTTATGATGGTTCATCCTGCCAATGTTTCTAGTTGATGAATGGTGTCACTGATTAATAAAGACTTGAAACAATTGGGTTCTGACTCGAAGTACATAGTGTTTAAGAAATAATTGTAATCTTCCTGATTTAAATTACCTTTCATACTGCTATCACACACACACACACACACACACACACACACACACACACGTGTATACATATATTTACATCATTGATATTTCACTCTTTGTGGACACATTTTTTGTAAGTAATAAAGCTTTTAAAACCAAGTTGGAGATGTTCTCAATTTTACGCTTTTAGTTTTGAAACATGAAATATCATTTTCCTAGGCTACCCACGGGATCAAGATGAATTGCACAAGTTACAACTTGTAGGAATTAAACACAGAATGTGGAGGAAGATAATTATGTACACTCATCTGGTTCACAGAGGCACTGAGCTACTTCTAGGATGATAGCATACTGCTTGGCAGTTGTTTTTCATTTTCTTTTGTTTGCAAGAAACTTATCTTTTGGCTCTTTATTTTGAAATAAGTTCAGACTTCCCAGAATAGTTGCAAAAATTGCATATAATCCATGTATACCTTTCACACAGCTTTCAACATCTTATAAACCTGTGATGCACTCATCAAAACCAGAAAATTAACATTAGTAGGATACTATAAACAAAACTACAGACCT
>NW_004524645.1:11416912-11433310 GCF_000260255.1 Octodon degus
ATATATGACATACATATGACATATATCTGTATGTATGTATATATGACATTATCTGTATGTATGTATATATGACATTATCTGTATGTATGTATATATGACATATATGTATATATGACATATATATGACATATCTTATGCATATATATACATACATATAAGATAGTTATACTACAAATTTCTCTTAATTCATTAAAAAGAAAAGATTGTGCTAATATTGTTTGGACAATTAAATGCCTATATCTTATACTCTGACTAATTTAAAGATAACAATACACAACATATTAATCATTGGTAGTCTCCTATTATCTTGCTTTGAAATTTTGGTGTTTTTTTCCTCTTTAAAGTAAAATTTAAAAAATAAAGATAAACTACAGACCTTATTGAAACTTATTGTTTTTGCCACTAAAATCCTTTTTCTGTTCTAAGGTCTACTCCTGAGTCACTTCTGATCTGTGACAGTTTCCTTAACCTTTTTCTTGTCTTTCTCTGATCTTGCTATTGTTGAAGAGTAAAGTCAGTTATCTTAGAGAATACCTTTAAAGTTATATTTGTCTGATGCTTTTTCATAAGTAGACTGAGACTATACATTTGGAACAAGAATATCATAGAAGTGATTATGTAGTTTTGTCAGGATATCAGTGGGGACATGATGTTGGCAGGCCTGATTTATAGAGATGTTAACCAGTATTGCTTGATTAAGGTGTGTCTGTTTGGTTACCCCATAGTATCTTCTTGGGCCAGTCTGATAGCTCAGCGGACTAAAGCACATGCTTATGCAGAGTGCAGCATGCAGGGTTTGATCCCAGGTGTGCCTTGCCAGCCCTGCCCTTGGGGTGCACTGAGACAGCAGTTGAGACTGGGCATGGTGGCAGGCACCTGTGATTCAAGCTCTTGGGAGACTGAAAACAGGAGGATCACTATGAGTCTGATCTGCGTAGTAAGATTCTGTAGACCCTGTCCTAAGTACATAGTAGCTTCTTTCTCCTTTGTTATTAATAAAATCTGTATCTCCTCAAATACCCACTAACCTTGCTGCCTACTGGTAGACCATGCCTTGCAGTTAGTTTTGGAAAACCCACACCAGCAGTTGTCCAAAGAGCAAACAAAAAGAATATTAAGAATGATTGAACACACTGTGAGAATATCAATGAAAGTGTTGTGTACAGAAGGCAAATATTTCCTTGGACAGTGCAAGCTCTGGGCCTTGCACACCAGAAATTTAATGTTGTTCTAGTTCCTGACTTGGGATTGATCAGAGGAAATAAATCTAAACTTTTAGGTACTATGGAAAACCTTAGTTCTCATTTCTCTCCAAATAAGAAATAACATATCCCACTGAATTTCCCCATATGACTGTGACATTACCCATATCCCCAAGTAACTTTCAATTGAATCATGTCATTTGGACTACAATCATCCCCATGTAAGAAAATGTGAATAGTATTTTGTTAACCTTTCTAGAGATTTGAGCAACTCCGAAATAGCTTTATTTTTTTTACTGCTTGCCAATGTCATTGATAACTTACTATCATCATTGATCTCATTCAGCTGCTTTGAAAGGCCCATGGCTTGTTCGATGCATACTAACATTACCTCAATCCCAGAGACGCTCCTGACAATTATCGCTTAGTTGGGAAGCAAACTTCTATTAAAATAGACCTATAGAATTAAATCAGTGGCAGAAGCAAAGGGACGTTGTGATAAACCCTTCTGCCTTGAGTTGAAAAGTTCTCTCCAAGTGGAGAAAACACAGTTTTGATGGTTAGGAAAAAAAGAAAGAAAACTGGAGTCTACTTGCATTGAAGACTTTCTTTATTTGCCTGCTGTTCAATGCATGCACAGCCTTTTGCTGTTCTGGGTGGTGGCAATGTCCTTAAAGTGTGAACCTTGCAACTGCAACTGGCTCCCCAATAGTTCCCTCCTAGATAATCCAAGTCACAAATTTGGCTCTTTCAACCTCAAAGGGAAAAGTAGTTCAGTGAGAAGAAACTGTCCTAGTGTAGCTGAGATCCTCTAATGTTGGCATGTACCTTTAGACTTGGGACTCCCCATGCACAGAAGTAAAATCTTGAAAGCAGCTACACACAAGAGGGTACTTCCTGCAATGTAGGCTGTTCTTGCCAAGGACAGTTCTGCTGTTGGGCATTAGGATATGCTGGGAGTTGTTTTAGAAATAGCAAAGGAAAAGACTTTCACCTAACCCCACTTATAGCCATTAATACTTAATTGTCATGTGACTGGCATACTGGCCTGAGTAGGACTAATGTCAAAGAACATTGTTTTTGTGGGCTCATTTGGAAAGCAAACCTTGACTGCCTAATTCCAATTGAGTTTATTGAGCCAAACCATTTGTCAAACTCTATCCATATTTTATAAAAGACAGTGTTGATTTGATCAGGGTATGTCTGAAAAGGAGGATTCTAAATATCTCCGTGGTGAGTTGTTTTTGAAAAATCAGAGCCCCCGAAGATGTTAGTCACCTTAGTCTTCTTGCTTTTTTTAATACTGAGGATTGAAACCAAGGATTTGTGTTGGACTACATCCCAGCCTTTTTTTTTTTTTTTTGAAAAAGGGTCTCACTAAATTTCCTAGTCTGGGGTAGAACTTGAAGTCATTCAGCCTCAGCTTCCCAGAGTGCTGAGATTAGTATATGCTTTTTAAAAAAATTCTTTTTTAAAGTTTTAAACAGAAAAAAAATAACAAAGACAACAACAAAACACCATAATACAATAAAAGTGGTACAGAATTTTAAAACAAGAACAGAAAATTAGCAGTGGTTGTTGTACTGCATATTATTATCTTCAGTTTTGTTGCTGAGACTACCTACATCTGGGTAAAATTGATCAAACAGTTATATACTATATGCTTTTAATGTCAGCAGTTGAAAACCATGTTCACTCTAGTGAATGGCGAATGCAGACTTTCCGTAGGAAAGGAGGGAAGGAAAAATAAATAACATTGAATGGCATCGATCTGTGCCTGTTCATTTCACTTATTGAAATGTTTAATCTTAACAGCGAATCAAGTTAAATGGCACTTGTCCATTTTATAAATAATAGCTGAGATTCAGAGAGGTTGAAAAATGTGGAATGCTTGGGCCAGGGATATATAGCTCAGCAGCGCAGCACTTGTATGGCAAGCTCGAGGTCCTGAGTTCAGTTCCTGGTACCAAAAAAACAAATGTGGAATACCTATGTGAGGTTCAAAGCCAGCTTTATTGCACTCCAAAGTCTATTCCATTTATTTATTTTTTATGTATTTAGTACAGGGTCTACAAGGTCTCACTACACAGATCAGGCTCACAGTGATCCTCCTGTTTTCAGCCTCCCAAGTGCTGGGATTATAGGCACACACCACCACCACACCCAGTTTCAGTGACCATCTCAGCGTGCCCTGGGTGTTGTGCCAGAACAGCATGCTGGGGATCAAACCATGGCTGCTGCGCACTGCCTAAGCAGGTGCTTCAGTCTGCTGAGCTGTAAAGTCTGTTCCATTTAGTTTACACTGTTCTCTGTCTACAGAGCCCATTTTCCCCATGAATTTAACAATGGTGGACCAAGAGCAAGCCTGGGAAATCTTCTAATGCATACTGACTCAGTTGAAGATGTCCTTCTTACTATAGCTCTAGTTGGACTATCCACTGCTGGAAAAAACCTCTGATCCCTATGGGCTCCTATCTATCTCCCTCTGCTTCAGGCAGAAGTATAAGAGTACCTCCTGGCTATATTCACACACTCTGAACAGTAAAGTAACTTGTCAGGGAGCCCTTTTGAGCCTTCTTTGTGTCTCCTGACAGCTTTAGCTGGAGGTGAGCACCCCATGAATTTTTCTCAGTGCAAAAATGTAAAATCAACATTTTGAGCATTAACCAGCAATGGTTAAAAACTTAGCAGATCCAAGCCATTTAAAACCCCATTGAAAAGCTGAGAATTTGTGTTTTTCCATCTTTTTTTTTACTTCTAATTTCCCTCCTCTCAAGTAGATAAACAAAATATTTTATTTTCTCATCAAAACACACATCATTAACTGCTAATCAACTCAAGGCTCAGAAATCCCCAAGCAACCTCTCAGTTTTCAGAAATGCCAACAAGACATAAAGTACCATTGATCAAACCATGGCTAATAGGGCCATGTCTTAGAGGCCCCAGGAGCCAGAGGTAGTGCCATAAAAACAGGACCACAAGCAGGCCTTCTGTTTGTGGGCCATGAAAGACAGAGTCCTCTAGATGTTAGATGTTAATATCTATACTCACCAAAGTCACCAAGGCTGGGATTGCCTGGAAAACAGAGTGGAGATACCAGAGTCTCCCAGTCAAGGGTAGGTGATGGCCAGTGAGAATGAGAAAGGAAATAGGTGATCTGGAAAGGACAAGTGGAACCCTCTGAATGACAGCCAACTGACCACCTGTTTATACTACAGGTATGAACAGCCTCAGGTGCAGTTCTGGCTTGACAAAACTGGCTTTCACAAGTGATATGCTGTACTTTCCTTTCCATTAAAGAAAGCAGCAGGCCTGAGCCCTGTTGCACAGTCAGTTGATGGCCCTCACTATGGCTCTCTGTGCTCGGTGTTGTGGTTCTTTTCTTATCTTTTATTTATTTATTACAAGGTCTCCATATGCAGTTCAGACTCAGACTTGTAGTGATCCTCCTGTCTCAGCCTCCCCACTGCTAGGCCAGCACAGCACGCCCCGGGGTTCTGGAACTGACATGGTATGTGGTACCAGGGGTCAAACCCAGGTCCTTATGCTTGCCAAGCAAGCACTCAGACCACAGAGCTCTCTCTTCAGCCAGTGTGGTGGTTTTATGAAGAAAAGTTCTTTGAGACAAACAAGAGAAATATAGAAGGTTATTCCAAAATCATGCAACAGATCAGGAATCATGTGGAGGGCAAGACAGGAACATCTGCCCAAATTGACTATGGATACAAAAGGGACTTGGTCATGCTGTCTAATTTCATTCAACAAGTATGATGAGATCATGCTATGTAGATGAGTTTGGGATCCAAAAGTGGGGGACACTTGGGACTCTTGGCATTCCTAAGGTCATCATGAATTTGATCCCCAGGATGGCCTGATAATATGACAGTGGAAAGGTACCATCCTGCTAAGGGTTAAAATTCAATTATGGCAATTTAAGATTGGTGGGGAAGGTGAAGCAGTTGGCCAGTAATTGTGTTTAGCTACCCTTCAAGCATGACAGCATCTCTGCTGCCTCCTAATAACTATCAAGAGGCACTGTAGCATTGTGGCTAAGGGCATGTCCACCAGGATAACAGTATCTAGACTTAAAATCACGGATTTAGCCCTTACTAGCTATATTTCACTGGACAAATTATCTAATCACATAGTACCTTTGGTTTCTCATTTGTGAAATGGGGTGAAGAGGGATAACTACATATCAAAGTTGTCATGAAGATTAAATGAGTAAGTACAGGCTTACCCAAGAGTATTAGTGCCATTTTTAAGTTTTAATAACTTCAAGAGTAAGAATGCAAAACCGTAATTCAAAACTTACACTCATTTTGCACTGCTTTAGCTTTGTGAACTCATTTTATACACATAGAAAGCACACAGAAGATTTCTGGCAACACAGTAAATGTCTACTGTTAGCCTCCAAGTAACACTGGGGCTGCCTCCTTGGCAAATGTAAAGGATTGTATCTATTCCTACTGGAAGTCTGGGATCCATTCAATGAAAATGAATTTGCATGAGGGGTATTTCTTCGTCTTTACAATGCAAGGTTGAGGGTCACACTGTAGCTGAAAGAAGGGGCAGCTAGAAGTGATTCTGAACAAAATTTCCTTAGGACTATTAAAACCCTAAAGCCTCATCTTGATCATTTAAAGCCCTGGGAGAAAGACCTTAGGCAAAATATCATTTTATAAAATCTTTTTATACCTGCTCCTTTAACACCTACAAAGGGGCAAGATTTGAATAGCATCAAAACATGTGCCTCCCTCTCAACAAAAATATCCCTAGTAGCCAGCGGCAGTGCCTGAAATTCCATCATTACAGGCTCAGGGTCTAAAATGCAGACACCCCAAGGAGCATTAAGTGCATTTAGTCATCAACACCCGAATGTGACTTTGTTTAATCAGCTGCTTTCCCCCAACAGCTAGCTGAATAGCTTAGAGGGAAAAAATAGCACTTCTAATTATGGCAGAGGAAGGTCAAATTTGCAAACCTGGGCTTCACGGAGGATTAGAGGTGGAGAGGGGGATATCAGGCACCTGTGAGAGGGCAAAACTTCCTACTTCTGGAAGAACTAGGCCTGAAAAGGGAAGAGCAGCAGCCTTGAAATCACCCAGGCTTCTTCCTTCCTAGCCCTCCCCTAACTGCAGCAAAATTACTGGGCGCTATAGTAAATGCTTCATGAATGATTGCATGATCAATTACAGTATTCCTGTATAAAAGATTTTTTAAAGAGTTATAACCAGAAAGAAATTGGAAACTTTAACGGTGAATGCTGCTGAATTCTAATTTGCTTGTTTGTTTGCTTCCCAAAAGGATTACTAGTTCCTCACCATAAACTCACAAAGTAATTTATATTCTTCACAATTAGGTTTCCTTAGAAGAATCATTCAGTAATGTAATTAAAACTGAAAACCTTGACTCCTTATATTTAAAATGTAATAGTAGCGACATTTCCTGGATAGCATGTAACATTTCGAGCTACTTTTTAATTTTGTCTTATGCATAAGATAGTACTTCAATGGTAGATGTTAATTGCACTAAAATGGTAATGCAAAACCACCAGCGACTCACAGCCATATATCTTATACTGGCTCAGATCAATGCTGTGATTAGAATTAAGAGTGCATGCATGTGCCTGGATAAATCTTTGTATTGTGACATGTGTAGTAAGATTTAAGATAATTATTTTCTTTCTAACCTATCCCTAAATCAAAGGAGAATGAGTGGAGAGGTTTTATTTTGAGAATTAAGGCTATAGTGACCTGCCTCTTCATAGATGTCACTTATGTGGCTCATGTAAACTTACGGAGAGTTGCCAAGAATGTAGCTCTGCTATGAGCAAAATGTGTCAATTGCATGCGTAAGCAACATGTTCAGATGCCGGACACTAGGAGGTGGGGTGTTTGTGAGTGCCCCGTAGTGAGTGTACAGCTCCATGCAGAGCCCTGGGAGTGTTGTGAAAATGGCAGAAGCAAGAGTGGGGATGCATAAGAGATACGTGCTGAGACACAAGGTTGTGGTACCATTTTCTTTAAGAGACAGAAGGAACCTAGAAGGTCAATTGGATGCCTGGTACTCAGGAAGTCTCCAAGACAATAACTATGTCTTTGCTCTCAGAATTTCCAGGATTTAGCTCTTGGGGAGCACTCCATGGATTTTTGCCAATCCCCTGACTGACTCGCTCCCTTCACTCCAGTCCCAAAGCTGGAAAATTTAGGGAGAAGGGACACATGTTCTTCTACAAAGATCCTAAGACCTAGAAACACTGATAGGAACTAGTAGGGAGGAGTTTGTCTGACTCCACCCAAAATGTCATCTGAAACAGTCACAGAAAAACAAAACAGAGGAGAGAGAGACAGACACACAGAGAGAGACAGAGAGAGAGAGACAGACAGACAGACAGACAGACAGACAGACAGACAGACAGAGAGACTCTGAAACTGAAAGGATGAGAGAAAATTCAGAGGAATCAATTATACTAGAATGAGAAGGGATAGCTCCAGGAAGGACAAGGTGGGAGAAGTTCTCAAAGAGGGTGTCACTGTAGAGTCCATTCTGTGGCCTTTAAAACAGGAAGAAAGGAAATAGTGTTCGAAGCCATGCCTTGTGATTGTGTGGTCTGAAAAAAGCCAAGAAAAACATTTTGGTGCAGACCCAAGGATGATGAGAGCAGCAAGGGAAGTGGGCAAAGCTCATTTGGAATTTGGAGCCTGTGTGGTGGGTGAGGTCTGACCACCACATTGCACCGAATATCTGAATTCTTGGTGAAGGCTCTGCTGTGCCTCTTCCCCGGATGGTTCATATTATGAAGGGCTGGATCTTTATTTCCTGCTTTCCTTTTAGGGGAAATTAATAAGCAAAAGAAAGACGTGCACATGAGTAAAACCTCCCCGGCCTGCTCAGTGAACACAGAATGCTGGCATTTCACTGTAGTTGCATTTTACTGTATGTATGTTCATTAGCTTGATTATGGTGGTTATTTTACAAAGTATCTGTATATCAAATCATCAAGTTGTACACCTTAAATATATACATTTTACTCTAGTTGTTCCAAGTGGTTGGCAGCAAATCTTTCCCTTGCTTTGTTTCATGCTTTTTGGTAAGTGAAGAACCCAAACAGGAAACCATGCACCACTGACTATCCAGTGCTATGACTGGGTTGTGTGCCACTTGAAACCCAGCTAGTATAGTCTTTAATCTCTACCAAGCCATCAGAGTCAGAGTTTAAAAACCACCCTCATCCCCATGCCTTTCACCTTCATCTCCATGCAAGTTTCCAGAAGACGTCAGCAAGGGAACTAATAACTGAATGTCCGCAAGGTTTCGAAACAACAGCAACAATAAATATTTCTCTTAAAACCACATGCAAACATTTGTTTGAAAATGCCAGTGTTTTCCCTAGCTTGAGGCAAAAATGACTTTTTTATTACATGAGGGAAAAGAGCATGAAATCTCACAGGCCTTTGCCAAAACTGAAACTCTCTGGTACGCTTTGAGAAGGAGCAGGACGTTGAGCTGGCCATGGAAGGCATGCTGTCTAATTGGAAGGGCATGGATCACTTTGGCTCTATCTTTCAGGTATTCAAGATCTGCCCTGTGTGGTCCTCCTTTGTTCCCGGGGGAGAGGCCTCTGGCATGGGCAGTGGATCCTTTGTGGGGAGCGCACAATGAAGAGGGCAGGCTCACCATGGCTGGACAGAAGGGTTCAAACAAAGCAAGCCTTGTTTCTTGTTTTGCAATCCTTCACAATAACTTCCTATGGATGTTTAGATTACAGAAATTCTTTATTTAGGAAACAGATGTGTTCCAAGTAGAGAGATCTTTTGGAATGGGCTGTGGGGCCAAGACTGAATGGCTTCATACCCTGAATCTGCCACTTGGTAGCCGTGTGTCTTAGACAGACTAATTAGATCTGCTTAGCAGGCTCCTTCATCTGTAATATGGAGCTACAAAGACATTGCAGAGTAGTTGGAAAATTAGAGCAGAGTTATGGGAGGTATTAACCAAAAAATATTGGCTTCCTTTTGACTCCAATAAGGAATTCATTGAGAGGGTCCCATGGGAACTAGCCCTCACTCATCAGTCAAAGATTTGACGATGAGGTTGTCAAACTGAAATTCTGGCTCCCCAAATTTAAGAGTAACTTGAATATTTTGAACTTCTAGGAGTTCAACTAACAGCCAGTTTATTCCTGACTTCTATATATTTCATAAGAATGAATTTCCAATTGCCAGCCTCCCAAATGACTCGCTCGCTTCACTGTAGTAACAAAGGTAGAAGATTTGGGAATAAAGGACAGAAGTCCCTCTACAAAGAAAACCCTAAGATCTGGAAACTCTAATAGGAAGTAGTGGGGAAGAGTTTGCCTGACACCACCCAAAATATCATCTGAAACGGTCACATAAAAACAAAACAGGAGGGGGGAGACAGAGAGAGAGAGAGAGAGAGAGAGAAACAGAGACAGAGAGACAGAGACAGAGAGACAGAGAGAGAGACATACAGAGACAGAGACAGAGAGACAGAGCTAGACAGAGAGACATACAGAGACAGAGAGACCAAGGAGACAGAGACTCTGAAACTGAAAGGATGAGAGAAAAACCAGAGAATTCAATTATGCTAGAATGAGAAGTGATAGCTCTAGGAAAGTCAAGATTGGAGACGTTCTTAAAGAGGGTATCACTGGAGGGTCCATTCTCTGATCTTTACAACAGGCAGGAAATAATATTAGAAGCTGTGTTTTGCACTTACACATACTCCCTTTCCTTAAAAACACAGAACATACTTGATTGACAACCAAATTCTTCACCTTCCATAGGAGATACATCAAAATTTTGCAATCAGTATAGAAGCATAGCAAGGAAAACTGGCTCCGCAGTTTGGCCATATAATCTACACTGCTAAATCCCTATCAAGACCAAGTAACATGACACAAATTTTCTTTTATTTTCAGACAATCACAACTGGTAGAGTAGGAAATGTCCCTACAGCCACTTAGTGCACTCATAGATAAGAACTTTGGGGTGGACTAAGACCTGTTACTCCACAGTGAGCACATTGAAGGCAGCCAGGCCTCTACAGGCAGTGAGAGCACTCATCCTTGCACTTGCTCTGAGACTGCTATAATTTGTTCATGCCCAGTTTCCCTCAGCGAATGTATTCGTCAGCTCCTGCACTGCTTACACACCATACCTGACTCCAAAAGGTGTAAAGCTTCATTTAGCTCACAATGTCAGGAGGGTCAGTCCATGACAGAAACTGCACAGTGGAAGGGTTTGGCAGAGTAATGGTGTCGTGGTTCACGACTGTCTGGAAGCAGAGCATGAAAACTGTGCCAGGCAGGGATGCATAAAGAACCAGACATGGTACCACATTACCTACTCACACCAAGAAACATGCTCTACTAATCTACTAGGCTTTTCTTTCTTTCTTCTTTTAGTGGTACCATGCCTTGCACTTTCCAGGCACACACCTATTCCACTGAGCTATCTCCCCAGCCCCCTTGCGAGGCATTTCTTAATTGAATGAAGTTGATGTTCCAGGATTAATGGTCAAGAGGGTTTTTCATTACAAATTATATGTATATAACTTTCAGGCAAATTAAGACATACTGAATAAGATTAATAAATAATGAATTTGGAGGAAAGTGAATAAAAATATTAATATTCATTTGAAGTCTTCAAAGGGACGATTGTTGCGGGTTGATTTAAAAAGTAAATCCCTTTCCTCCTGCAGGGAGGTCTGGCTTTCTCAGCAGTGAGAGAGTCTTAGAAGATAATACTGGGTTGTGAAGCAAAATTAACCATCAGATTCATAGAGGGTAAAAGCAGAGATCTTTCAGAGACCTGAGTTTCCATGCATCTATACTGAGTGACTGAAAATTCCTTAAGCTTCAGTTTTATCTGTAACATGAGGATGATAAAGCCCCTCCCTCTTTAGGCATTTGTGGAGATGACCTGGTGTAATGTATGTAATAGCAGCACATTGTGAACACTCAATATTTTATTCGCTACTATACTGAGATCTTTTGGAGTCCATGATAGGCTTGAGCAACTATACATTGGCCTGAGATTATCATAGGAATTATTTATTTGGGAGGTCATGTTCTGGGACATCACCCAAGACTGTAAGGAGACATCAGTGGCCTGGTTGAGACAAGCATGGTCTTAACACTGTTATGTCCCAAGGAGTTACCAAAGCCTGAATGGTCCTCATCCTGATTTATATGGCCTGAGTAATATTGCTACAGTACAGCCAACTCCTGTCACACATTTATTGGAAAATAAATAGGGAAAGAATTGAGGTATCTAAATTATATTAGCTACCTATTGAGCAAGATCCAATAATAATAGTACTACCTTCTATTTGTCTAATTGTTTGCAAAGTTTTTTGAAAACGTTGTGTGATTTAATCTTTTCACCAAAAATTGAGACCAACACTGAATGTGGTGGTGCACATCTATAATCCAGGCTCTTAGGAGGCTGAACACAGGTGGATCACTATGACTCTGATTTATATAGTGAAACCCTGTAGACCCTGTATGAAAAAATACCAAAAAAATCAATTACTTTAAAAATTTGGACCAAAAACCTTCTTATCCATATTCACAAAGGAGAGTCACTGAGAGGTTAAATTACTTACCCACAGTGAGAAAGAAGGACAACAAAGTCAAAGTTATTGTTTTGACAGGCTTTTTTTTTGTATTTTAGGGAAGGGTTTACAGGTTGTTCAGGATCTCACTACTAGATCGGACTCGTAATGATCCACCTGTTTACAGCCTCCCAAGAGCTGGATTACAGGCATGTGCCACCACACCCAGTCTCAATGGTCATCACAGCTCGCCCCCGGGGACCAGGCCAGCATGGCAGGTGGGGAGGGAGGGAAGGAAGGGATGAAACCCCCAGCCCCTGTGCCTGCTTGTAGCAACAGGCTATTTATTAATGTAACACTAGCTACTCCAACAGACACCAAAATTTCAGTAACAACACATAACATTTATTGCTCTGTTCTGGAATAGTCCAATGTGAGGATTCCTGTTTATTGAGGTGATTCAGAGATCAGGTGCCTGTCACCTTGCAGTTCCACATCAATGTGTACATACTTTGTCTATGTAAAGGGGAAAAAAACAGGCTAGGTTTCTGGGTGCCAGACCTAGAAGTGATCTATTATTTTTGCTAAAATTCTGCTGGAGAGAACTCAATAATGTGGCCACTGTTCATTGTGTGGGACGCTGGAAAATAAGGTGTAGCTTTTTGCCCAAGAAGATGAGAACACAAGGGTATAAAACAACAGTAGTCCATCTCTACCACAGCCAGGAACCCACATCACCTGGGTCCAGGTCTAGCATTATTTCTATTATATCGTGTGCATACTGTAATGTGTTTGTAATGAGTTGACAGACCTATATGCCATAATCCAAACCATAAAGAACATCTCTGCAAACCTTAATACTGAAAAGAATTGAGAGCCATTGAAAAGTTGGAAAATTCTGGCTAAACATGTCAGTGGCAGGTTGACAATAGAGTAACAAAAGAATTTTTTGGGTTTTTTTTTGTTTTTTCAAACCAAATTGATAGGACAGTTTCAATAATTAACACATTACATACATTCTTCCTAGTGGTTAATTGTGGTACAAGATATGGACTTGATATCCCATTTACAAACACCATTAGAACAAATCCCTCTGTTCATTAAGAGAATGTAACTATATATCTATCCTAACCACTTTGAATACACAGATACAAAATGGACATTCATCTGTATACCCTTTTTTTTGTTAAGTTCTATCATTTAAATATTATAGGTGTGTAAACTCAGCAAAATATTCCAAAAGAGTTCAGTAGCCCATAATGGTATTGGGTCTTCTGCTTGACTGGCAATGTCAGAAATTGTTGACCTGAGTCCCCCACAGCTCAACATAACAGCATGGCTTTACTTCTTATACTTCATTTTTATACTTTTCTGCTGGATGGTTAAGACCAAGGTCAAGCAGGACCTATGCAACAAGAGTTGTAGCTTTTGGGTCTGATAAGGTCAGTGAAATCCCCTCAGGATTTATCCTGAGATCCTGTACCTCAGATTATAGAACCTTTGTCAGTGTCAGACATGTGGATGAGTCACGGCCTTTGCTTGGCCAATGTGCTCTCTGTGAAAGCCTGAGAGAATGTTTTCTCTCCATGTGACTCTCCTTAGGCACACTCTACTTCATCAATCACTTTCCTCTTTGGCCCCATAATCTCCTTTATCAGAAAATTTGGGACCTAACGAGTTACATGAAGTTACAGTACAAGTTCTCATATGTCTTGAGTCTTAAGTGACCTTGGAAGGCTAGGGCCAAAAATGTTGGCTTTCCTTTCGGCCCTCATTTTTCAAAAGAGTTCTTCTTAAGCTCCAGGAAGGTTTAGGGACAGCTTATATATACTGTTGGCAACACTGAGTCAACAGACTGGAGCAAGTCACAAAATAACCATGGGGGAATCTCTGTCTTATTACCACCCAAACTAACAAATGTGAAGAAATGCCTTTAAGCAACAGGAAAGCTTGGGCTCTGGTTTTTGGGTCCAAATGTCAGGTTCTAGTAAGAGCTCCCTGGGATCACAGACTAAATCTCAGTGCTTGAGACAGAGCCTGACATATGACATTGTCCCAACAGCAGTTTATGGAAGGAAATGCTATGTGGAAGGAAGGAGGAAGGAAGGGAGGGAGGTGGAAGCAAACACGTAGTGAAGCTGCTTTTGTATCCGCACTGCATCTTACAGTGCTCGGCACTCTACATTTGAATCAGTGAAAGCACTTGAATTGTTACAGCCTTGTCCATTTAATGAATAATTGAGAATTACTAGCGATCCAAGTCAATAGTACTGTATCACAGAATGAACTTTTCATGTCTTGATAAGTGCAATTTAATGTGAATTATTTATTACACTGTGTGGTATATTTTGTAAAAGTAATGAAGATTTAGTAACACGAGCCACCAGTAGCAGTTTGCTGGTAAATGCCACTCCGTGCCTGCACACTGCCTCCAGCTCTGGCTTTCACATGCTCTATTCAGGGGCACGAGTATAAGGAGGCCAGAGGAAGGTGCTTGAGCACAAGGACTGTGAACTGATCAGAACTATTTGAAAGAAGCACCCACCCACCACCAGAACTGTTTTCTCTGTCTACTGGTCCTCCACATCAGCTCCTGAGGAAGTAATTTTCATAATGTGTTACCAAGGATGTAGGGATAAAAATCCCACTAACATGAAACTCCAAAGAACCTATTCATGATATTTTGCTGCAAGAGAAGTTTTTGATAATCACTGCACTGTCTGAAAAACATATTCTAAATTAGCAAGAACAAAAATTAAAATTCAAGTAAAGTTCCGGCAATCACAACGAAGCTTCAGACAAATCTAGTTTAAGGAATGTTCTATAAACAATAAGACTGCTCCTCACAATAAGTCAAAGTCATGAAAAACCAAATCAGCCTGAAAAACTGTTGCAGATTAAAAGGGGACTAGAGACACTTTAACTGAAGCTAGTGCTTCATCCTAGGTTAGAGCATGGATAAATTTTTTTTATTGCTCTGAAGGATGGAATTGAAGAAATTTCTAAAATTTGAATACAGACTCTATACTAGGAAATGCTGGCATGTCAATGCTTAATATCTGGGACTGGGTAACTACAATGTGGTTTTGCAAGAGAATATCATTACATATATTGGAATATCTAGAGGTAAGTGGTCATGATGCCTACATGTTAGCCTCAGATGATTCTATAAATAATAATAGTAATAATAATAATAATAATAATAATATATAACAATATGTATCCACATAGAGAGAGGTTTGGAAGTCTATTGGTAGCTGGAGTTACTTCAACCAATACCCTCTGATCAATTGCTTTGATTTGTGGTTGTCTTATCTTGAGGAATATGCTAATGAGTAAGTCTAGGTGAAAATTTGTGGAATTTCATTATACTACTCCTGCCATCTTTCTATAAGTTTCAATTTTTTTACTTTTCAAAATAAAGGTTAAAAAGACACACATTGATAAGGTCCATATGCTTGCTAAGTATCTATAAACATTAAGGAGCAGAACAGGTGTTTAGTATTCCTAAGGTATAATCGCAACTCTCAGGTCCTCTTGAATTCTCAAATTGTTTAATACCCTTAGAACTTAGCTTTTCTCATCAAATGTAGTAAAACATAAATTCCTGATCAAGGATATGCATGTCACAAGCAGAGGAAGTAAAGCTACCTTGAGATATGGGTGCTAGCAGTTGGCTAGGCTTCCTTAGTAAGAGTCTTACTACCGTGCTTGAAATTCATGCCCTGCCCCAAATAGAAATGACTGTTACAGTCACTCAGGAAGAGTTGAAATGGCAGTTGTTGAATCTTCATGTGCCAAGAATCCACCTTATTTGGAAATCAGCAGGGATTCCTTTTTTGAGCTCTAGATATTTGATGTTAAAATGTTTTGTTTGGGAAGTTGGATAGCTGGCTTGGGAGTCTCAGGGAGCTTTCGGATGAAGGGATTGGAATATTTGTGGAGGAGATGGTAAAGGGAGTCAAAGAATAGTTAGAGATTGACAGCTCATGAGGAAAACTAAATGGAGTTCAGCTGCAGTTCAACTCAGCTTCCTCATGCTGGTAAATGCCACTCCATGGTAGCTGTTACTTTTCCTATAGAAAAGGACTGTTATATTAACAGGGAAAAGAGATAGAATTTATTGCACTGAGTTATCTACAGTACATAAGTTACTGTGACTAGATAAAAAGAACACAGTGTTTCTGAGCCATCTGCTTAGAGATAGAAAATTTTTGTAGTAGGCCTTCTTTATAATGGTTTTTATTGCAATAGATCTTTTAAAAAATCATTGGTGGAGGTTCAGGTGATTTGCTGGGTTTCCTATTGATTTTTTAAAAGAGAGTGCAAAGTAATATTAAAACAAAAAATACAAATGGTACAGGATTTCACTAAACAAAATAATATAAATTTCATAGTATTTGATGCATTGCATAGTGTTGTCTTCAAATTAGTTTTTCATATTACCAGGCACATGCATGCAAAATTGGAAGAAAAAGAAGAAAAGAAAAAAAATATAGGAAAGTAAGAAGAGAAAAAGAACAAAGAATTGCAAAAGGAAGACAAAGCAAATGAAGCGTTAACTGCTTCTTTCCACAGACCAGCAGAAATCCACAGTACAGTTGTCCAAACCAAC
>NW_004524645.1:11433480-11434333 GCF_000260255.1 Octodon degus
ATATCTATTGTACCCTTCAGATTTTATTTACTCTTTCAGGTTCTTACACTAAGGAGACAATATGATGCTTGCACATAGAAGTTTGATTTATTTCACTTAGGAGTATGATCTCTAGTTGCATCAATGTACTGATAAAAGCCTCAAATTTATCCTGTTTTCTTCTTTTGCTCAGGCCCTCACACCAGCAGGATGGGCAAGTGTCACGGCCTCCACACTGCGAGGAAGCTCTGCAGCCACTGGTGGGACCAGAAGTGACACAACAAGTAGTACAAGAAGGCCCATCTGGGCACAGCCCTGAAGGCCAACCCCTTCAGGGGTGCTTCCCATGCAAAGAGGATCATGCTGGAAAAAGTAGGGGTTGAAGCCAAGTGGCCCAATTCTTCCATCAGGAAGTGTGTCAGGGTCCAGCTGATCAAGAACAGCAAGAAAACTCACAGCTTTTGTCCTCAATGATGGTTGCTTGAGCTTCATTGAGGAAAACAATGACATTCTGGTTGCTGGATTTGGTCAAAAACGTCATGCTGTTGGTGACACTCCTGGAGTCCACTTTAAGGTTGTTAAAGTAGCCAATTTCTCTCTTTTGGCCCTCTACAAAAGTAAGAAGAAAAGACCAAGATCTTACATTTTGATGATGAAAAGACATCAGTAATAAATTTTCATATTGCAAAAAATAATTATCCTTTTTTGTAGCTGAACAATACTTGTGTAAAAATATCTCCTGTTCTTTATCTATTCCTCAACATATTAGCATTTTGTTTGGTTCCAAAATTTAGCTATGACAAATTGCATTACTATAAACACGGGTGCAAATATATTTTTTTTTCTTTTCAAAGTTTTATTGATAAACATATAG
>NW_004524645.1:11440039-11445843 GCF_000260255.1 Octodon degus
CATTCTTGCCAACAGTTGATGGTGATAGACATATGTCTAATTTTAGCCTTTGGCATGCGGAAAGCCAATTTTTCCAGCATCATTTATTAAAGAGGTTATCTTTCTTCCAGTGAACATGTTTGGTTCCTTTCTCAAAGATAAGGTGGCTGAGTGTGTTTGTAATTGTGTCTGCATCTTCAAATCTGTTCCATTGATTCTCAGGTCTGTCTTTCTGCCAGTACCAGGCTAATTTCATTACAGTAGCTTTATAGCATAATTTCAGACCTGGAATTGTGATGCCTCCTGCCTTTCCTCTGTTGCCCAGGATTTCTTTTGATATTACAGGTCTCTTCTGGCTCCAAATAATTTTAGGAATGTTTCCTCTAGATGTGTGATGTATACTAATGGTACTTTAATTGGGATTGTGTTGAATCTATATAACAATTTTGGGAGTATGGCTATCTTCACAATGTTGGTTCTTCCTATCCAGGAACAGGGAATACCTTTCCATTTTCTGAAATCCCCTTAAAACTCTTTTCTTAGCATACTGTAACTTTCTCTATATAAATCTTTTACTTCCTTTGTGAAATTGAGTCCCAAATATTTCTCATTTTTTAAATGTTATTTTGAAAGGTGTGGTTTCCCTAATTTATCTCATAGTGCATTTGTTGCTTGTGTACAAAATTGCTAATGATTTTTGGAGTGTTGACTTTGTATCCTGCTACATGACTGAATTTGGTTATTAAATCTAAAAGTCTGTTGGTGGAGGTTTTGGGGTCTTCTATGTAGAGTATCATTTGATCTGCAAATAATGATAATTTCACTTCTTCTTTTCTAATCATTATTGCTTATATTTCTCTCCGTTGTCTAATTGTTCTGGCTAATGTTTCCAAAACTATATTCAATAGGAGTGGAGACAGTTACATCCTTGTCTCTGATTTTTAAAATGAAGGCTTTCAGTTTTTGCCTATCCAGTTTAGAACTGTCCATTTGCTCTGTATTTTCAATCCTGTGAGAGTAACGATTTTGGGGGTCAGTATTAATGATCTTGTGAATTTCTATGGAGTTGGTAGTGTTTTTAACTGTTTCATTCCTTGTTGCATGGATTTGAGTTTTTTTTCCTTTCCTTGTTGATAAGGTTGGATAAGGGTTTATCAATTTTGTTTATTCTTTCAAAAAGCCAACTCTTTGACTCATTTACTCTTTGTATTATTTTCTTTGTATCCACTGCATTAATTTCTTCTCTAATTTATAATTTTCTGCCTTCTTAGGGTTTGGGCTTGACTTGCTTTTCTTTTTCTAGGAGCTTGAGGTGCAGCATAAGATCATTTATTCGGGCTTGTTCTGTTTTCCTAATGTGCAAATTTACTGCTATAAATTTTCCTCTTAAGACAGTTTTGTATTCCACAGGTTCTGGTAACTTGTATCTGCATTTTTGTTTAATTGTAAATGATTTTTAATTTCTTATTTAATTTCCTCTGTGACCCACTGGCTGTTTAGATGGTTATCAGTTAATTTCTATGTGCTTATGGTGTTTTGTGTTTTCCTTTGTCAATAATTTCAAGTTGCATTATACTATGGTCAGATATTAGGCATAGGATAATTTCAATTCCTTTGCATTTGCTTAAGAATGCTCTCTGTGTTAGTGTATGTTCTATTTTGGAGAATGTCTCATGTACAGCTGAGAAGAATATATATTCTGTTGTTGCTAGGTGAAATACTCTGTAAAGGTCCACTAAGTCCATTTGTTTATGAGTTTGGTTTAGTTCTGTTATTTTTTTTGCTGATTTTTTGCCTAGTTCATCTATCTCTTTGTGACAGTGGTGTGTTAAAGTACCCGTTGCAATTCCATTATTGATCATTTGATTTTTCATTCCTATTATAATTTTTCTTATGTAGGAGGGTGCTTCTGCATGAGGTGCATATGTATTTATAGTTGTTCTCTTTCTCTTGCAGTTTTCCCTTAACAATTATGCAGTAACCTTTTTCATCTCTGAATCATTTTTGGTTTGAAGTTGATATTGTCAGCAACAAGAATAGCTACCCCTGTTTTTTTCTGGGTTCTTGTCACATGGAGTGTTGTTTTCCATCCTTTGACTTTCAGTCTATGAATTTCCTCTTGAGTTAAACGTGTTTCTTATATGCTGATTGATTGTTGGATTTTGTTTCTTAATTCACTCTACTAGTCTGTTTCTTTTGATTGGTGAGTTGAGGTCATTTACATTAATGGTTATAACTGATATATATTGGCTTATCTTTGTGATATTCTGCTATGGGTTCCATATTTTACCTCCCTTTTTAATTACTTGTTCTGTTTGGTAGTTCCTTTCTGTTGTTATTCTTGAAGCTATGGTTGTTTTTGCCTCTTTATAGAATATCTGCCAGTACTCTTTGTGGGGTTGGTTTGGTGGTAATTAATTTCTTCAGTTGTTCTTTGTCATGGAAAAAATCTTATCTTGCCACTGAATTTGATAGTTTTGTAGGGTATACCAATCTGGGTTGAAACTTATTTTCTTTTAAGACCTGAAATACTTCACTCCAAGTTCTTCTTGATTTGATGGTTTGTGTTGGGAAATATGCTGTGTTTCTAATGAGCTTTCCATTGTAGGTGATCTGTTTCTTCTCTGTAACAGCTTTTAATAGTCTATTCTTTTGCTAAACCTCTGGGATCTTGAGTATTATATATCTAGGTGTAGATTTATTTTGATTATGGTTATTTGGAGTTCTAAATGTCTCACATACTGTATGTCAGATTCTTTTCTCATGTTTGGGAAATTTTCTGCAATTACTTCTTCAAATAGTCTTTTTATGTCATTTGTGCTGACTCCTACTGTTTGTGGATACCTACTATTCTTATATTATTTTTCTTTGTATTGAGCTGCTGAATTGTTATTTCCTGGTTCCTTGTTAGTTTTAGGAGATCTTTTCTTTCACATTCATTAGCAGTATCACTGTATTCAAGGTCTGAAAGTATTTTCAGTTTCATTCAAACACTTTTGCCAGCTTTCAATGGAATTCTTAATGTCCTGGATATCTATTTGAATTGTTCCATGCATTGTAATTCTTTCCCATATTTGTTCACTTGGTGTATCCATCATTTTTGTATTCTCCTCTATTTTTTTATCTATGTCTTCTTTAGCTGTGCTGAGCAATTCTTTCATGATTGCTGTCATTTCTTTCTTGACCTGAGATATTATTTCTGATCTTATTCCTTCTGTAGCCTGATGGACTTGTCTCTTTGCTTCAGTTGCTGTCATTTCAGAAATTTCAAGTGTGCAACTTCCACATTCTTCTATTTCCTTGGACTTGTTCTATGTCTCTTGGACTTGTTCTGGGTAGACGGGAAGATTGAGATTGCCTTTGGCATTTTGGTATTTTTGAAGCTCCCAGTGATTTTCTGGCTCAGCAGGGGTGGGAGAGTGGGGAAACATTGGTCAGTAAGGTTCCTGCTGCAGTGGACTCACCAAGACTCTCACTACTGGTATAAGTGATTGGCCAGTGCTCTACAAAGCTTCTGTGCAGGAGGTGGGCATAGGCCTGTTTCACCTGGATCCCGAGCCTGCCCAGCATCCTCCTATGTGCTCAGATGGTTGGATTGGGGTCAGCACAGCTGTCATACCTATGTGCTGGAGCCCATGTGTCATAGTTCACCAGAATGCCCCAGGCTTCCAAGAGTCCGCGAGAGTTCTCTCCTATTGAGTTTTAAACCTCTCATAAGTTATTTTTCTCAAGAGATTTGGCAACCGGGTTATGTTCACTAGATGGCACATGCCTAGAAAATGGAAAACATTTATTAATTCATGGAAAATAATCATACTACTACTCCCAAAACTCATTATATTTTCTTTTTGCCTGCCCTGCTCAGCTAAATGTCCTTAAAATGCCATTTGAAGACTCATGAAGTTCCACCCTGAAATATAATTTCAGTTCATAACCTGTCAACCCTTCCAACACACAAATTCATCTCCACACTATAGTTACTAGGATAGTTAAGTTCACCAAACACAATAGACCCTGTGACTAGGCTCATGCCATTTCTCAGTTTGTCCTCTGGAAGGGGGCGGGAGAGATAGCTCTGTGGCATAAACACCTGCCTGGCCAGCACACAGTCCTGAGTTTGACTCCTAGTACCAAATAACAAAAAAAGGATCCTGGAAATGTTCTCCCTGCCATCTCTACCTAGTAAATTCTTACCCATCCTTCAAAACCAAGCTCAAACATCACCTTGTGTGGAGTGTGTTCTATGATACTTGCTCCCTCTTTGACTCCAGGTACAAGAATTGCTTTCTTTTAAACTCTGTCAAAGTCATTGACATCTAGCCTTCTAGCATTTACTTCCCAACTAGATTTTTAAAAATATGAGGGTAGAGAATCTATTTTATACATCATTGCATTCTTTGTATTCAAAACAATTGGTGCTATGTAGTAGGTATTCAAAAACAATGTGTTAAAGAAAGGATTCAATTAATGAGTGGACAAAACCTGGGCTCCTTGAGGCCTACAAGCTAAACACTCAACACATATAAGCACAATATAATGGCTTCTATTTACAAAGTACCTACTCTCTGCTGGCATGATGCATACATTTGATTGTACATCAAAGCTAGTACACTGCTGGATGTCATGGTACATGTCTGTAATCACAGTATTCAGGAGGCTGAGGCAGGATCATTGAGAGTTCAAGACCAGCCTGGGCTCCAAAGTGAGCTCAAGACCAGCCTGAACTAGAGAGCTAGACTCTCTCAAAAAGACAAAAGAAGCTAATACATAATTACTGTGATTTATTTAAAAATAAATAAGCCAAGTTATATATGAATCCCCTGTAACTGGAATGTGACTGGGATCTTTTTTTTTTTTTTTTTTTTTTTTTTTTGTATTATAGGGAAGGGTCTACAGGGTGTTCAGGTTCCTACCACTAGATCGAGCTTATACTGATCCGCCTGTTTACACCCTCCCAAAAGCTGGGATTACAGGCACACGCCACCACACCCAGTCTCAATTGCTGTCTCAGCATGCCTGGGGGCAGGGCTGGCATGGCAGGCCTGGGACTTGAACCCCCAGCCCCTGCGCCTGCTTGCAGGCACTTTAATCCACTGAGCTATTTGGCTGGCCCTTAAAATGATTTCTTTTTCCTACTCTTTTTTTTGTACTGGGAATCAAACCCAGGACCTTGTGCTTGCCAGGCAGGTACTTAGACCACTGAGCTATCTCCCCAGCCCCTGGGATCTTTTGTGTTGCCAATTACTTCAACATCATTGGAGAAAATTGCATGGAATAGGAAGAAAATTTGGCCTCTAGTCTCTCTCAGCCTATTCTGTGGTATCCTCTCTGGCATCTTGCTGCTGACCAATGGCCATCATTAGCTACTGAAGCACCAAAACAAATAACAATGGTACCAAGCATCCCCCTGCTATTAGTAACTCTTGGAGTCATGGTCCCTCACCTGCTACCCCATCCTGAGGCCCTGAGTTGGCTAGATTTAGTAGCAGTATTAGATCATGTACAAGCCAGTCTGGAAGGGCTGACTGTCAGACCTCTGGGCCCAGCTCATACATAAAGGCTATGGTAATTCTCCACAAAGCTAGGGGATGGCTTGGGCTTTTCAGTAACAAAACCTTTCCTGCTAAGTCTATTAGATCCATACTTCAAAGCCCTCAAAACATGTTGGCTCCCATTCGACACCCCATTCTCCATTATCCCTAATGCCATTAGCTCAACATGCTGCCCCACTAATGATGTACTGCTACTTGGAAGTTGAATTTATTTTTATTTACTAGGTGCCATCTATAATCCTCATCCCAGAAAGTGGAAGGGTCCTTCTTAGT
>NW_004524645.1:11446136-11463097 GCF_000260255.1 Octodon degus
AAAATGAAATTGCTTGAAATTTTCCAAATCACTTGGCAATGAGAGTACTCAGAATATAAAGAAAAACAATGGCACAAACAGAAAACAACAGAAATCTTCATTTTCTAAAATATGCACATATCTTAGCAATAACTAAACAAATCCAAATTTAGTTCGGTGAATTTTGTTCACAGAAGGATAACTGCCTTTTCAAAAACAAGAAAAAGAAAGATGTAATTCACAAAAGACAAATTAACCATCCACTTTCTCCAGTATCCATCAGTGGTGAATGGATAGCCAAACCATGGGATGGCTATGAACAGCAGAATACTGTTGATCAATTAAAAAGAATAAAACAGCACATACTAGAACATGATTGGTCCTCAAAAACATCATGCTAACTTAAAAAAAAAAGCAAAATGGGAAGGGCCACATAAGATATGACTCAATTTCTATGAAATGTCCAAAATAGCCATATAAAGAAGAAAGTAGATTCATGGTTGCCTAAGCTTGAGAATAGAATGGCAAACTAATTGTAAATATACACAAGTGTTCTTGTGTGGGGGTACTAAACTATCCTAAACCTGGATTATGATGATGGTGGTACAACTCAGTAAATGCATTAAAAGATCATTAAATTGGCAACTTAAAATGGGTTAATTGTGTGCTATGTAAAGTGTACTGCAATATAATTGACTGCATAATGTACGGGGCCAGGAATATAGCTCAGTGGAAGAGAGCCTGGCTGACAAATGAGAGGTCCAAGTTCGATTTTCTGGTACCAAAAAAAGAATTAAAAAATGTAAGAGTTACATTTCCCACAATACCAGCCCCTCCTTCCTTCTCTGCCTGGGATCCCCTTGTGCTCCTAATCCCTGTGAGAGTCCCAGAATCCACACTGTTGTCCAGAGAGGTGGCAGGGGTACCTATGGCTGCAGTCTTAAATCTGAGTGGACATTTTGCAAAGATCCAACTCCCAGGGGCTGGGGAGATGGCTCAATGGAATAAGTGCTTCCCTGGCAAGCACAAGGGCCTGCGTTCAATCCCCGGTTCCTTAAAAAAAAAAAAGATGTATTTTCTCCTCTTACTCTCTCAAGCAACAAAGAGAGCCTTTCAGTTTACTCTGGCATGTTCCTATGTGTCTGAGTTATTAATGGCTACAAGATTCAAGAGCTTCTCAGTTTATGTTAATAAAGTGGGTTACATTTGTGAAAAAAAAAAAGATCCAACTCCCTCCAGGAGACAATGCCTACCATATGCTGAATCACTGCAGACAGACAGTACCTTACACATCTCCAGGTTATACCGGGAGGGACCCTTTAGGGTGAGGACGAGGGATCATGAGGGATAGGGACATTTACTTGGTCTTAAGCAGTTGGCAGCAGGTTCTTACTTCAGGAATGTTCATTCCCTGATGTTCCTTCTACTCTCATTTTTCCATCCCAGTTGATTCCAATATATTTTATATACATTTGATAGTATGTGTGTTTATTTATTTATCAAATACTTACATGACACTTGATGCCAGGCACTCTAATAAGTATTGTGCAAATATAAGCTTATTTAATCCTTATAACAGCATCAGGTAGGTACACTATCTTTCTCCCAACTGAAACTAAAGACAAAGGAGTGACTTGTCCAAGACAACAAATAAGAGTTAGGACTTGTATCCAGAATGTAGTCTGGAATTCGTTGTTGTTTGTTTGGTTTGTTTGTTTGTTTGTTTGCAGAACTGGGGATTGAACTCAGGCCCTTGCGCTTGCCAGGCAAGTGCTTATTCCACTGAGCCATCTCCCCGGCCCCATGGAATTTGTGCTTTTGACTGTCATATATTATGCTGCCTCTCAAAAATACCATTGACTTTAATGATGCAAATTGTTTAGTGACAATAGAGATTTGAGCTCTGTTGTAGTTTGGGCTTTACAAAGGGAAACAATAAGGATACATAATTTATAAAATAATTTTATAATAGTCACTGAAAGAGTCATATAAAGAAAATGCAGGAAGCCTGTGGACACACTAAAGATCTAAAGAACCCTGCTGAGGGTCGATAGACCACAGCAATGTCCTACATGAGCCCAGCTGAAGACCTAGAGCCCATAACAATGACCCATGTGTTCAATTGAAGACCTAGAGCCCATGACATTATGTCATGCAGGCCCGTTTCAATGATCTGCACTAAAAAGACCCCACGATCAATGGTGGAATTTAGAAATTCTGTGTTAGCATGATGAAATATCTGTGCCAAGAGGCTGAGGAATCTGCACTGGAGCCAGCAAGCAACACTCAAATCAAGAATCAGAGCTCCCCTGAAAGATGGCATTGATATCCTCAATGACAACGAAGTCCCGTGTTCCTCTGACAATGAAATCAGCCAAGTCTATATCAGAAAACCAGTGTGACAAGCTTCTCCAGGACATTGAACAGTGCACCATCTTCCCTTCTGGAGCCAGGAGGTGATGCTCAAAGTAAGGACCAGAGCGTCCCAAAAGTGAATCATAGCCATTCTCAGCAACAACAAGGTCCTGAGCTCCTTTGAGGATGAAAACAGCTGATTTCATCAGGAAAGCCATCATGACAAACTCGTCCAAGAGAACCAACACCTCAGGAAAACCAACAGGTCCCATCCGTTTCTCTTCTTCTCCAGTTCTCATTTTTATGTAGTTGGCAACAATCCTCAGGTGGGCTTCCTAAACCCTGCACCATGCTGGTTCAGTTCACCTGGGTGTTACAAGTTGTCAGTCTACCACAGGCTCCCTTTATGAATAGGAAAACAGCTAGAATTGGACTGTGGATTTTCCAATTTCAGCAGAAGGTTTTGTTCCTCTATATCATTAACTTCCCATTCCCAGGCTTTTCCCTCTACTATACCAGTGTTTCTTAAGCTTTAGTGTGCATCAGAATCTCCTAAGGAAATCTCAGACTCCTGGGCCCTGACCCTAGAGTTTCTGATTCAGCAGGTCTGGGTCAGAGCTGAATAATCAGCGTCTCTTACAAGTTTCTAATAATGTTGATGCTGCTGGCCTAAGGACCACAGTTTGAGAACCATGAGTGTATGTCAATCTACTCAAACAAACCCCACCCAAGGAAATTCTGTAAAGTGGTACTAATATTAGAAACCAAGTTTTTATTGTTAGTTATTGGCTATTCAGGTCTCTGCCAGGAGCCACAATGACTGGGCCAATACACTATCTGCTCTGCCTCCTGCATCTCAGGTCAGGACACATCATACCCAGGAGACTCCCATGTGCATATTCAAGCTTGACATGCACTATTCTAGTTCCCCTTTCAAACCCCAGACTTCCTTTGGCAAACAAATTCCCATTTGGCTTCCACTCACTATATTTAATAAAATTCAAAATGACTCAATTTGTATCCCCTGCTGTGAGGCTTAGTGTAGAAAGGTCAGGGACTTGGGTCACACAGACCTCAGTGAAATTATAAAGCCTTTAATTGACACTTGAGACTAAGTCATCATCTGTAAATGTGGTGGTGATTAGTCTACCTCGGGATTTCAGAGTGCTGTGATCTCAGGCTTATAGAAGTGCCCAGCACGTATAGGCTCTCAGAAAGGATTACGGCGGGGCTAAAGCCAGCAGATATGCTTTCTGTTTAGAGATATTCTGGGCTTTTCTATGTACTTGTGGACACACACACACACACACACACACACACACACACACACACACACCCCTCTTCTGTCTGCTGTTCCTTTCTCTTCATAATTAGTGTGTGTTTTCAATTTATAATACTTACATCCATCCTGGCAACTGGTACATAGGCATATTGCATCATAATCATTCCTCCCTCTTGCCCAAACCTAGTATCCACTCTTCACCTTTTCCTGGATCCCCTTCCCATCTCCACAGAGTCTACCTCCCTGTTTTCTACCATCTCTCTTTTATTATGCTTTTAAAATTATACTTTTAGTTTCTTATATTAGAGAATCTATGCAATATTTAACCTTCTGCATCTGATTCATTTCCCTTAGCATTATGGTCTCAAGATCCATCCATTTTCTTATAAATGACTTGAATTTATCATTCTTTGTGGCTAAGTAGAACTCCATTGTACATATAAACCACATTTTCTGCACCTGTTCATCTGCTGATGGACACATAGCCCACTTCAATAACTCAGCTGTGGTGAATGAGAATACATGTGTCACTGTAATATGATGTCTTTAATTCTTTCAGGAAGACACCAAGAGAAGGTGTCACTGAGTCAATCTATTTTCAGATTTTTGAGGAATCTCTACACTAATTTCCATAGTGGTTGTACTAAATTACATTCCCATCAAAGGTGTAGAAGAATTTTGTTCCTCCGAAAACTTCTTCAACAATAGCCTTTGGGTCCTTGAGAATAGCCATTCTTGCTAGAGAAGGATAGAATCACAGTGTTGTTTTGATTTGTATTTTTCTAATAGCAAAAGATGCTGTATATTTTTTCATGTACTTATTAGCCATTTTTATTGCTTCTTTTGAGCATGTCTATTTGAATTGCCCATTTTTGATTGGGTCTTTTAATTTTGGGGCTCTAATTTATCAAGTTGTTTATATACTCTAGATATAAGATCCTCTTTCCAAGGATAGCTGGCAATTTTTTCCCCATTCTTTAAGTTGTCCCTTCACTCTATTGGTTATTTCCTTTGCTGTGAAGAAATTTTTTAATTTGCTATAATCCCATCTGTTGATTCTTGGTAATATATCTTGTTCTATGCAAGAATGGATTTTATTCATGAATTCCTTATTTATGCCTACCTTCAAGAGTTTTAGCAATTTTTTTCTTCCAGTAGACTCAAGGTTTCTGTTTCAATTTCTAGGTCTTTGATCGATTTTGAGTTGATTTTAGTACAGGATGAGAGATACAGGTCTGTATTCATTCCTCTGCATGTGGATAACCAGTTTTCCAGCATCATTTATTAAAGGTGGGAGCTTTTCTTCAAAGTACATTACTGGCCACCTCATCGAAAATCAAATGGGTGAAGGTGTTTGAGGTGGTTTTGCATCCTCTTTACCTGTGCTGGTGAACGTTCCAGAACTTTCAGTGGTACAAACAGCCCATTGTGGCAAATATAGCATACATTCACCACCACTTCATCTATAATATTTAATTGGCCAACATATCTATTTTGAGCCAGTACTATGCTGTTTTATTACTCTAGTTTGTAGTTAATACATGTAAGGTTATAATACCTTCTGCTTTGCTCTTGTTTGCTTTGGCTACTCTGAGTCTTTTCTGGTTCCATAAAAATTTTAGCATTTTTTCTAATTCTGTGAAAAATGTGATTGGAATTGTTCTTAAAATTTCATTAAATCTATATATTGCTTTTGGTAATATGGCTATTTTGACAATATCAGTTTTATCCATCCAGAATAGGAAATGTCTTTCCATTTTCTAGTGTCCTCTTCAATCTCTGTTGTAGAGTACTATAATTGTCATTATAAAGTCTTCCCTTTCCTTTGTTAGGCTTATTTCTACATGTGTAATTTTTTGAAGCTATTGCAGCTTGGATTGTTTTTTACATTTCTTTCTCAGAAGACTCACTGTTGGCACACGGGAGTACTATTGATTTAGTGTGCTTATTTTGTATCTTTACACCTTGCTGAAAGCCTTCTGGAGTAGTTTTTAGATCTTCTATCTAAAGGTTCATGCCACTTACAAATAAGGATAGTTCCACTTCTTTCTTTCCTACTCAAGTTCCTTTTATTTCTTTCTCTTGCCCAATTACTCTGCCTAAAGTTTCAAGTACTATATTGCATGTGAGCAGAGAGCCTTGTTTTATTTCTGATTTTAGAGGGAAGGCTTTCAGGTTTTCTGCCCTTAGTATGATGTTGGCAATAGGTTTGTCATAACTGGCTTTTATCAGTTGAAGCTATGGGCCTTTTATACTTATTTTTGTTAGAGGTTTTTTATCATAGCTGTATGCTGATTTTTAAATATTTTATTACTACATGTTTGCAGTTCATGTTTACATTCATCTTAGGAAGTAGGAACATGTATATAACACATCTTGAATCTTTTTTATGTATTTAGTACAGGGTACACAGGGTCTCACTATACACATCGGACTCATAGTGATCCTCTTGTTTTCAGCCTCCCAAGAGCTGGGATTACAGGCACGTGCCACCACACCTAGTCTCAGTCAACCTCTCAATGCATCCTAGGGGTGAGGCTGGCACAGCACACCAGGGATCGGACCCCATTCCCTGCATCTGCCTAAGCAGGTGCTTTTAGTCACTGAGCTATCTGGCCGGCCCTTACATCTTGAATCTTTTTAATCTCCTCTCCCTCCCCATGTCTCCAAAGTCCCTTTCCCTGTTTTCATTATTATTATTAGTTCTTGTTTATGACATATTTTTATATTCATTTGCATATTTGATACATGTACATGATGCATCTTAAATATTGTTACTTCCTCTTCCCTACTCTCCTCTCCTTTCCCTCCATCTCTTGATCCCCTTCCCATATGCAAAAGGCCTATCTACTAAATGACCACAGTGCCCCAAAAGGTACCACTACCATCCTCAGTAACAATGAGCTATCAAGCTCCTCTGACCATGAGAAGAGGCTGAGTGTATATCAGGAAAGCCAGTGCAACAAGCTTCTCCAGGACATTGAACAATGCACCATCTTCCCCTCTGGAGCCAGGAAGGGATACTCAAAGTAAGGACCAGAGCTCCCCCAAAGTGGACCATAGCCATCCTCAGGGACAAAGATGACCTGAGCTCCTCCTCCAATGAGAACAACCAAGTTCATCAGGAAATTCAGCATGACTAGGTCCCCCAGCAGAATAGCTCAAGAGAATCAGCAGCTTCCAGCAGCTCCTCAGTGGATTCTTCAAACCACTTCCCTAACAGCTTCTCCCTTCTTCTCCAGTTCTGCTGCTTATACTGCTGACAACAATCCTCAGGTGGGACTCCACACCCAGCAGCATCCTAGTTCAGGTCAGCCTGGGTGTAAACAGTTGACCACCGGTGGGCAATCCACTAAACTTTCATTATAAAAACAGCAGTCCTATTGCCCACCTCCTTATGACCTCATTTAATGACCCCCCCCCTTAAAAGACCTATCTCCAAACATAATCTCATTGAGCATTAGGGCTTCAACATATGGATCTATAGGTTGAAGTGGGGGTACAATTAACTGTGGCATGGAGCAGTTCATTAAAATATTCACACATTCCCAGTCCCTCTGTAGCATAAATTTATGAATGTAAAACAGATTTTCCAGGTCAGAAATCTGTTTCTTACTGTTGCCATCCACACAGGGCCCATGTGACTAGTTCTCACTCATCATAATAAGTGGAAGCGATATTTATCATTTCCGGGCTGATGTGCCTAAGAAGTAGATATGTTTTCTTCCTACCCAACCCCCCCTTCTTTTTGTTGACTCTGTTGACTCCCAGGTGACTTTGGAAGACTAATAAAGAAGATAGAAAGGCTTCCATTATCATGAGTCTCTCAATAACTATGTGGCACAGAGTCCTTCTTATCCTAACTGCCAAAATGGATACCTATGTTGAACCACAATGTGAGCCAAAATATTCATTGTGTTGAGCTACTAAAACTGTATGTTTATTCATTACTACCACTAGTGATGCATCTCCCTTGTGGGGTTATCATCCCCTGAGACTATAAAATGAAACCATGCTTATTTTGCTGAATTCACACATCTACAATATCTAAATGGCAATGGAATACCCATCTCTGACAAAACTAAACAAAAAAGGGGGATATAAATGAAGGACAATTTTGTAGTGAAATATATATTCTGTATATACAAAATAGGATAGATATGCAGCTACTTTCTCTTAATTCAATGAGAAGAAAGATTTGTACTAATAGTGTTTGGGCAGGATATAATGTCTACATCTTATACTATGAATAACTCTACAAAGACAACAATATGCAATGTATTAATTATTGTAACTGTCCTTCTAACCTGTTATGAAACTGTCTCATTGCTATTTGTTTCTCAATAAAATTAGTTTAAAAAATTAAAATTAAAAAAGAAATTTTCAACTGACACAATAATTTTACATGTTCCTATAGTATGACAATTAATACATGTATATAAAGTACAATATTATTTTTTAAAAAACAATGTCACTGGGGCTGGGGAGATGGCTCAGTAGAATAAGTGCTTGCCTGGCAAATGCAAGGGCCTGAGTTAAATCCCCGGTTCTGCCAAAAAAAAAAAAAAAAAAACAATGTCACTGAGCTAAGAAACTAAGAGACCCGAAGATTGGGAAGCCCTGAGTGTTTCTGCCTATAGCAGCGGTTCTCACATTTGAACATACATCAGAGGTCCTCAAGACACTTGTTATATCACACTCTGGGCTCTAGGTAGGGAATTTCTGATTTTGGAGTAGGAATCCTGGCACCCCAGCTTACCTCTCTTGCCTGTTGAGTTTTCTGTTGACTGTGATCTCAATGACACAGACACTGGATCATTTGGACAAGTCTGTTCCCAGAACTGACATAGTACTGTGCCTGGCAAATAAAAAGCCCTCAATCAACACTGGAGGAAAGAAAGGGAGTCAAGTCCCCCAGAAGGCTGAGTTAGAACAAGTATGCCTTAGTGCAAGGGTTTAAAGATTTCTTCATTTCTAAATAGCCTTGAGTACTGTTCTTTGTTCCCCCTGTAGCCCTGTTAAGGCAAAAAGTTATAGCAGTAACTTGGTGCCTGTGCTATTGCCTGCCAAGCAGATTTTCACTTTTTGACTTCTGAGGGCATATCTCTGGATGAGCTCCTGGGACTGATGAAATAGTTTGTATCCTGGAAAGTATATACATTGTATCAAAAGCAAAATGTATTCTACTTTTGCATTATGGGGGGTTTAATCTGTGAATGAACATATTCACTTGATCATGCAGGAGGATTTCATTTCAGAGAGCTGTTGCTCATTTGAGAAAGTACATGGAATATATTTCATCTCAGCGGGGCATCTCTGCAGACTATAAGGCAGGAGCTTCCCATAATCAGCAATCACATCACCAGGACCGGCCTCACATGGAGGGTAAGGAGGTAGTTTCTCCTTGGGTGAGAGAGGGAGGCACAGGGGAGGCCAAGCTACTCAGAAAGGACTGTTATCAGGAAAAGCAGGAGAGAGAGAGTTTCTAAAGACACAAATGTGTGTACTTGGCAATTTTGCCTGTGGTAGGCTCTGAACTCTATCTTTCTATGTAGTAAAAATTTGGCATTAGCAATTCCAAAGAGTCATTCGGATTTTAGCAGCTGAGAGCTGACTGGAGCAGGAGGGTTTGCTACAGGCTGCAGGAGTGCCACTAGAATTTCTGAGCTGTTTTGTGTTTTTCTGCAGGCTGGAGGCCACAGGACCAGGCTGAAAATGCCAACAGCAACAGGAGCAGCTAGGGAGGATAGCTGCAGGCTGCCGCCTTCGGGCTTCTCTGCCCTGGTGTTCCAACCCTCCAAAATTCTAACAAGACAAGGACCTTCCAGGATCAATGACTGCTTGAGTTGGTTGCATTTAGAGGCCTGAGCTATATCCAATTTCAATTTCTTGGGTTAATTTATACTCCACTATAAACAAACTCTAGTAAAAGCTGAGAACCAGCAAGGATAAAAAAGCTTTTTTTTTTCCCATTAGGGTTTCTTTCTTCTGATTGGTTGTGAGGTGAGGTTTTTCAGTAAGAGACCCTAACTTTTGACCTCAGGGGATGTGGAGGGTGTTCTGGAGAGGAGTGGAGGGGCAATTTCAGAAGAGCCTGCTGGTGCTCAGCTCTGTGGTAGGGGCTTTTGCTCCTATTGAATCAGGGGAAGGGAAACACCCCCCCCAACACTTGGAATTTAACTGTAACTCACAGCATGTTGCAATGTGGAGAAATGTAAATATGTCTCTAAAAGTTGTCATTTGGCCAGTCTAGGCCTCAAACTCTAGTTAATCACTGCCTAAATCTTGTCACTCAGCTAATATTTCAGTATTAAGCTATTCTGTAACTCAATTATTTTAATTGACTTTGGGTATTTGGGGCAACTTAGAGATTTATTTTCTAACTTGTCTATGTGTGTGTGTGTGTGTGTGTGTGTGTGTGTGAGAGAGAGACAGACAGACAGACAGAGACAGAGAGACACACTGTATGGAGGAGAGAGATACAGAGAGACAGAGAGAGAAACAGAGAGAGAGAGACTATGTATGGAAACTATATGTATGGAGACTATAATTATGTAGTTCAGGCTTGCTGCTGTTATGGCTTGTATCTAAATGTCCCCCTAAATCCTCATGAGGTCATAGGTAGAGAGTTTCAAAGGTGGGCAGATTAAGGTGTGAGAATGTGGATAAAGATGTGGATAATGGAAGCCCCACCCTGTGTATGGGTGGTACCAATCAATGGGTTTGTAGCCTGCATAGAACATAAAAGGACAGAAAAAAGGTAGACTTGCTATTGCTGCTTGTTGCATCCCTGCCTCCTGCCTGCTTGCCATGGACTGTTTTGCCTATGACGTTCCCTTCTGCCATGCCACCTTGCATTGAAGCCAGACCAACTACGGAATAGAATCTCTACAAACTATGAGCTGAAATAAACCTTTCCTCCTTTAACTTGTTGGAGTTGGGAATTTTGTCTAAGCAATAAGAACACTGACAGTCCCCTTGACTCACTATGTAGCTGACTCACTATGTAGCCTTGCCTAGGCTGGCCTCAAGTGTGTTGAGATCTTCCTGCATCAACCGCCCAAGTACTGGAATTACAGGCACACACAACCACATCTGACTCCATTGCAATTTTTCTTTTTTTTCATTTTATGTATTTGGTACAGGGTCTTGCTATGCAGCTTGGACTCGCGATCCTACTGTTTTCAGCCTCCCCAGTGCTGGGATTACAGGCACATGCTACCACACCTGGACTTGGTTGCTGGCTCAGCACACCCCAAGGACAGGCTGGCATGCCATGCAGGACTGGGGATCTAACCCTGGTCCCTGCACTTGCCAAAGCAGGCACTTAGTCCACTGATAATCTTGCTGGCCTTCACACTGCAAATTTTCTAAGAATTCTATTTTTCCCATTTTAAATTTTGTCTAATTTGTGATACAGTACAATTTTTGCTAAACTGCTAAGAGGAATCTGACCTGAGATTATCTCCAGCCCTCTGTGTTTGATTTTTTTCATTTTCATTCTAGAATTTTCAGAATTGGTTTTCCCATTCTGGAGTTTGAGTACTAGCCCTGACAAACCTTTTCATTTATAATTTCACTTCTTTATGTCACAATCTAGTGTTCACTGGTAGCTCATAATTGTTGGGGATTTATGTTTAACAAAAAAAGCCTTTAATTTTAGGTTCTTTCTAGACATGGTAGTAAAGTGGGAGGTTACTAAATTAGTGTACATGAATGTTTTGTATCCATAAGGGCTTGGTTCTAGGACTCTCACAGGTACCATACTCTGTGGGTTTGTAAAAAAAAAAAAAACCCTTTGTTAGAGAAGCTGTATTTGGAGAAGTCTTTAAAGGACCTTTTCATTCTTGATGCCAGTCCAAATATTGTAGGTACTTGAATTCAGCAAAATAACCCAATATAGTCCAATAGTCCATAATAGTAGTGAGTTACCAGCACAACTGGCAATTTTCTGAAGTTGTTGACTTCAGCCTTTTACAACTCAGCATATTAATGTAGCTTTACTTTTTATACCTCGTTAAAAGGTTACACTTTTCTGCTGAATGGTTAAGACCAAGTTAAACAACCATCTCTGACAAAACAAAACAAAAAAGGAGAATATAAATAAAGGACCATTTTGTAGTGAAAAAATATACATATATATAAAATAGGATAGATATATAGCTACTTTCTCTTAGTTCACTGAGAATAAAAGTTTGTACTAATATTGTTTAGACAAGATATCATGTCTGCATCTTGTCCTCTGAGTAACTACTATAAAGACAACAATACGCAATATATTAATTATTGTAACTGTCCTACTAACCTGTTTTGAAACTGTTTCATTGTTATTTTATCATTTTTCTCATTAAAATGAATAAAAATTTTTAGAAAGACACTATTGGCCTAGAACCTTTGCATTGCATCTTGTGTAATTTTAACCATCCCTAGGTGAATTATAATACCTACTACAATATAAATGCTGTGTAACTAGTTGATATACTCTATTGTTTAGGTAATAACAAAGAAATACAGTCTGTACATGTTTAGAACATATGCAATTTTTTTTCAAATCTTTTCAATCAGCATTTGGTTGACTGTGGGTACAGAACCTGAGGATATGCAGTTTATAAGTGGTTGCTATGGTTTTTGCTTTGTTAAAATATTAAAGTATGCACTCAGATCATTTGCAATGCCAAACTTTATGTCAGTAGCAAATTGTCACAGGCATACTTTATTATGAGAGCCCTGAGTGCACATTTGAGTTCGTATGGAGTCTACGAATAAGCTGGGAAAGTGAAGGGCAGAGATTGTGTCTTCTGCTTCTGGCTCTTAACTTTACCCCCAAACACCTGTAACCTACTTACTTCAAAAAACAAATTGGAGGCTGTTTGCAGTTCTCGTCCTAAGCCCACCTGTTTCTGAGTTTGTCCAATCTCAGAACTAAAGCTAGTCCTAACCCTTCCTGGAACTTCATCTGAGAGTGAATCTGTGCCCCACCTCACCATCCAGATTCATATGTTGAAGCACTAACTTGCAAAGAGACTGTATCTGACGGTGGACCTCTTAAGGAGATGATTAAGGTTAGATGTTGTCATAATGGTGGTTCCGTAGGTCTGGTGTCCTTATAAAAAGAGAAAGAGCTGGGTGTGGTGGTGTCTACCTGTAATCCCAGCTACTTGGGAGGCTAAAGCAAGAGGATCACAAATGTGAATGAATACAGGTAAGCAAGTTGCCCAAGGTCACTCAGTTGCAAAGAGGTGGTGAAAACAGGTAGCTAAAGTCCCCTTTGATGAGTAGGCAACCAAATGTGCCCTTTCCCTTCTTCCTATTCCTAAGCCTGGACCTTAATGTCAAGAATTCAACTGTACCCGAAATTAATTGTATTTTCTTTATTTTATTTAGTACAGGGTCTCACTACATAGATTAGACTCATAGTGATCCACCTGTGTTCAGCCTCCCAAGCATTGGGATTACAGGAGCATGTCACCACGCCCAGTCTCAATTGCTGTTTCAGTGTGCCTCAGGGGCAGGACCAGCACAGCATGCCCGGAATTGAACCCAGGCCGCTGAGCTCTCCCTAAGCAAGCTCTTTAGTCCGCTGAGCTATTGGACTGGTCCTTAATTGTATTCTTTCAAGCTAAATAAGCCAGGCTTTAAACACCCATTTCATCATGTTTTTAAGAAGTTTAATGTTTGACATTACTTAGTTTCCTATTTGCCTTGGAGTCTCATAATTTGGGGGTTTTATGTGATGCCAAGGAAATGTGCAAAGGGCATCTTCAATTCTCTATGGTGGCTTCTGCCACCATCATTTTAGCACACAATGTATACAGAAGCTCAGGTTCCCAAGATTCTAAGTAATACCCTAAGGCATTACCCCAGAGGGCAAAATCCTACAAGATGCTAAAGGGAGGGCCAAATCAAAACACAAGTTCTGGCCAAGTGTCCTTCCATAGAGGCTCCAAGACCCACATTCCCTACTTCATCTGTCTCATCAAGACATGTTTTCTTGAATGTTTGTAACTGAGTGTATACATGTCTAGTTTGGGGTCAATTGTGTAACTGAGATTTCTCCAAATTCCACATAGAGTATAATGTGAATTTAAGAATTAGTTATAAAAATGTGATCATTTGCCACCTGTATTGCTGATACTCATCAATAAAATGCGATAACTGCTCAGAGCAAGATGGTGGTGGAGTAAGCTTTTCCAGTGATGATCTCCTCATGGGCAGGCCAACATGAAAAGCTACTCACACACCAAACTCCCATTAAAAGAGCAAAGTAAGTCAGGTGGGAGACCGGAGTATCTGTCTTTCGCATAACACCATGAAACATTGCACAAAAGAGGGCAGTAACAAAGAGTTGCTTGCTTCATTTGCTCCCACAACTTGAAGCAGCTCACCATCCACCAGAGAGACACCTCCCACTTGGAGAAGGGAAAAGGAATGAAGCAGGCATGGAGATGTGAAACCTAATACCAGAGCTGGAAAAGTAAGCTCGGTTCTGGGGGCCCCACAACCCCACCACCAGCCAATACCTGTGGGCTGAGCCTCTGGAGCTATTAAGCCAGGTGACTGACTGTAGCCACCACACTCCTCTGACACTGGGTGGCAAAGCAGAGTCACAGTACACCCACTGGGAAGCAGGACATAAATACTTCCACAGAGAGCCCTGTGCCAGGCCTGCCACAGTGAGACCACATGCCCAATAAGAACCAGAAGCTCCATATACAGATCACAGGTCAGAAACAGAACTTCCAGACCAGATCCTGGACCAGGCAGATTTCTGTGTACCAATGGGGCAGGTATAAGTTTCCACCTGCATCATGTCTAGGCTTTAGTCACCCTGAAGTACACCACCCTCCTAAGACTATGAAGCTCCCTGTAGCTGTGAGACTCAGGTACAACCCAGATGAACAACTGCCTTGGTGGCCAAGGACTGTTTTCACCACCTGCTTCCAACTGTGGGCTGCAAACTATTTTCAGACCAACATTTACAGATGGAGCTCTAGACTAACCCAGCACCAGCTACACTTGTGCCTCAGTAGGACAGACTTGGGTGTCAGCCTATATTACTACCAACTGTGATGAGGCCCTCTGAAACTGTGCAGGTCCTTGTGGCTGTCAGACTCAGGCATGAGCCACCTTAGCATCAGCCTACATGGGCAAGGGTTTGCATTCCTCAACACTATCCTAACCTTTGGCTATGTATCATACTATAAAACCCTATTCTCTGGTGGTAGGATAGAGTATTAAGCATAGGACTTTGCCCTAGAACTTAGGGTCAGGTTGATGAATACTAACACAAGGCAAATTCCAGTGGTCCCTAGCCCAAACACAAATTGGGGATGAAGTCTCTGGAATAGACCTGGTGATAGAAATGTGACATGAGTCTATCAGATTTCTAGTGTACCTAGTGTCACCTGTGGCTAGCTACAGAGATCTTAGGCCATGAGTCAAACTCAATAATAGACAACACATGTAAGGGTGACCTTGGTCCTATCTCAGCAATGTACTGGTCTTGGCAGGCCATGGGCTAAGGATGTCACACAACTTGATGGCATTAGTGGTTACAGGTGTGATAGATCTCTAGGGGCTGGTCCATCCATGGTGATTCTGCCCAGAAGCAGACCAAATACTACAGTGTCTGACAATAGGTCAGTGACTGAAAGAAATGTTTGGGTCTTTCCTGGCCCCAGAGAGAGGCTGGTAGCAGCAGTCTACCTTTCCTATTCACTCTCCTAGTTCATTTCATACAATGAAAGGAATGGAGAAATCATTTAGAAATTTAGAGGCAGTATTAAAAGAGCAAATATTTGGGTTATTGGGGTTCAAGAGAACTTGAGAGTGCCAAATGAGTAGAAATCTTATTCAATGAGATAATGGAAAAATTTTAAACCTAGAGAAGGATATAAGTGTCCAAGTACCAGAAAGCCAGAGGTCACCAGACTAATTTAACCCAACCAAGTCTACTCCCAAGCATCTTATAATCATGCTCTCAAAAGTGAAATATAAAGAGAGGATTCTGAAGGCTACAAGACAGCTAATTGGATGTTCCACTTTACTTGATAGCAGACTTCTCAGCAGAAACCTTCTAAACCAGAAAAGAATGGTATGATTTTATCACAGTACTGAAAGAGAAATCTAGCAATCAAGAATACTGGATCCAAAAAAGGTGTATTTTAGAAATGAAGGAGCAATGAAGACATCCCCAGACAAACAGAAGCTGAGGGAATATATTTCCATGAGACCTGTTCTATAAGAAACCCTACTGGAAGTTCTGCAAACCAAAGGAGAGAGATATTAAAAAGTATTTTTAAAAACAGGTAAGAATTACACAAATTTAGAATTCTCTAATACTGTAAATATAGTACATTAAACATCTTTAATATGAAAGCTAAAAATAAAATAATTAAAATTAATAACTATATACGTATATTAAGAGGCAGTAAGAAAGATGTAAAATAGGGTATCAGAAGTACAAAATGTGAGAGGAATAAAGTGCAAGTATACAGTTTCCTTATTAGTACACTTCTCTCATTTTTTGTCTCTTTTTGTCTTTCTGGTCATATTAAGTTGCTATCTTCAAAATACTTTGTTATAATGTAAAGATATATTTGTAAATTTCACAGTATAGCCACAAATCAAAAAATCTATAATAGATAAAAATAATAAATAGGGAATCAAAACACACTAGAATAAATTATGTGAAGATAAAGGAAGATTGTAAGAGAATGAAGGTGGAAAGGAGCCACAAGAACAAGGTAAGAAATGGATATAAGAAGGCCCGGCAAGATAGGCAAGCTTAGACAAGTGCAGGAACCATGGTTCAATCCCCAGCACCACATGCTGCACCAGCCCCAGTCCTTAGGGAGGGCTGAGCCAGCCACAGATTCCAGGCGTTGTGGCACACGCCTGTAATCCCAGTGCTGGGGACGCTGAAAACAGGAGGATCACTATGAGTCTGAGCTGCATAGTGAGACCTTATACCAAACACATTTTTAAAAATGATAAGAAATGGATGTAGTGGGTTGAGGAGATAGCTTGGTTGTCTAAGCACCTTTCTGACAAGCACAAAGTCCTGAATTCAATCCCTGGTACCACATGCTGTGCTGGCCCTGGAACAGGGTGTGGTGGCATATGCTTGTAATTCCAGTGCCAGGGAGGCTGAGACAGGAGGATCACTGCATAGCGAGACACTGTAAGAAAAAATAGTAACATAACTTACTAAAACCAATGCGATACAGCAGAAGCAGTGCTAAAAGAGAATTTTTATAGTAATAAATGCCTTCATCAAGAAAGCAGAAAGATCTCAAATTTTAAAAACCTATCACTGCAATTAAAATAATTAGAAAATAAAATA
>NW_004524645.1:11463927-11489282 GCF_000260255.1 Octodon degus
AGAAGAAGAAGAAGAAGAAGAAGAAGAAGAAGAAAGAAAGAAAGAAAGAAAGAAAGAAAGAAAGAAAGAAAGAAAGAAAGAAAGAAAGAAAGAAAGGAAGGAAGGAAGGAAGGAAGGAAGGAAGGAAGGAAGGAAGGAAGGAAAAAATTGTAGTAACCAGAGGAGAGGGAGAGGTGAGGTGAGGGGTATGATATAGGAAAAGGCTGAGAAATCTGTGTAATTACAGTTAGATAGGAGCAAGGTGTTCTGAGGTGCTATGTCACAGTCGGATGACTACAGACAACAATAATAAACTGTACATTGGAAATTCTTCAACATATTTAGCCTGAGTTACACATTACACAGTATATACATGTATTAAAACATTGTCTGATACTCTATTAATATGTACAATTTTTATGATTCATGCATCAGTCTAAAAATTAAGTTTTAAAAATTCTCTTGAGTATATACAATCAAAAAAGGACCTTGAAGACCATTAATGTAGATCCAAGTCTCCTGCGGTGGGGCGCACGGACAAGCCTCCTCATGGAACTCAAAAATAACATCGTGTGGAACAGCGATGGCCCATGACACTCACTGATCCAACATTCATCCCTGCCTGGCCCCCCACATCTGCTCTTCACATTTGCCCTCTCAGGAAGCTCTTAGCTCTCACTGTGCACCCCTCCCATGACCTCCTGTCCTTTATCCCTTTCAGTGCCCTCTCTTGGTCTCTGGCACTACACTCTATTAGCTTTCTTCTCAGGACTCTTCTTTAACTTCACAGTAATTCTAGCCTCACTTTCCATCTCCTCCAGATTTCCCTTCACAACTCCTTCCAAGACTTCTCTTCTGTTAGCATTCTATGTTCCTTTATGAGTCACAGCCTCCACCTGCCTAGAATCTCCCTCCAGACCTTCTTCCCCAACTGTGGATGGAAATAGACCAATATCATGGAAATGAATCTCAAAACAGACAGCTTTAAACATAATGCATATGGATATACAACAAGATACTTAACCAAATCCTCCATTATATGCACATGGACAAAGTATAAACTTGCGTTTAGATTTAAAAATATTTGGCACATGTTCTACTGATGCTCTTCATTGACACAACTAGAAACAATAAACTCCTCAGTATCAGAGGCATTTCCTATATCAGTCAACTATTTCTGTATGACAATAGTAACCAACAGTTAAGTATTTACTTCCCACACACCGGTAGGCTGCTTCAACTCAGATGAACTTCCTTGACTTCAAGCAGAAAGGCCTCTTTCAAGCTGTGGCTCCACTTGAAATCGTTTCCTTGTTATGGTATCTGCCACATGGGTTCATTCTTGGGACTAGACTGAATGAGCAGCAGCTATCCAGAGGAAATTCCTCTCATGAAGATGGAGGAACATTAAAGGATGCAAAACAGAAACAAAAAAAATCTTTAAGTCTAGGCTCAAAACTAGACTTGTGCTTCAGAACATGGCAAGAACAGTGGAACAAGTATGTTTGAAGGAATGGAGACCATTTTTTTTCAAAATTTTATTGATAAACAGATAGCAATGAGACAGTTTCAAGTCAAATCGGAAGTACAGTTTCAACAAATAACACACTGCCTATATTCCTCTTAGTGGTTAATTGCTGTACAAGATGCGGACTTGAGATCCTATTTACAAACACCACTAGAACAAATCATTCTATTCATTAAGAGAATGCAACTATATATCTATCCTAACCACTTTGAATACACAGATACAAAATGGACATTCATCTGTGTACCCCATTTTTTCTAAGTTCCGTTATTGAATATTATAGGTGTGTAAACTCAGCAAAATATTCTAAAAGAGTCCAGTAGCCCATAATAGCATTGGGTCTTCTGTTTAACTGGCAATGTCAGAGATTATTGACCTGAGTCCCCCACAGCTCAACATAACAGCATGACTTTACTTCCTATATTTCATCTTCATACTTTTCTACTGGATGGTTAAGACCAGGGTAAAGCAGGACCTGTGCAACAAGAGTTGTAGCTTTTTGGTCTGAGAAGGTCAGTGAAATGCCCTCAGGATTTATCTTGAGATCCTGTACCTCAGATTGTAGAACCTTTGTCAGTGCAGCCATGTGGATGAGTCACGGCCATTGCTTGGCCAATGTGCTCTCTGTGAAAGCCTGAGAGAGTGTCTTCTCCCCATGTGACTCTCCTTAGGCACACTCTACGTCATTGATCACTTTCCTCATTGGCCCCATAATCTTCTTGATCAGAAAATTTGGGACACTACCGAGGTACGTGATGTTACAGTACAAGTTCTCATATGTCCTGAGTCTTAATTGACCTTAGAAGGTTAGGGCCAAAATGTTGGCTTTCCTTGTAGCCCTCCTTTTTCTCTAATTTTGGTCTGCAAACTTAGGTTGTTAACCATCCAGAAGACAAGCTTATTGTTATTATCAAACGATTTAGGCTATCAAGCTAACCTCACTATCTCACTGCATTTCAAACAGAATGGAGACCATTTTGAGGGGGATTAATGACAATGTTTCTCTTACTATAATAATTTTCTAAAAGTTAACATTCATTGTATGCTTTGATCACACCTCATGAGCTTTATGTATGAACTACTAGAACTCAGCAGCTATTCCCACTTCCTTGCATTGTGTCTCACTGTAACAAGATTCTAAAAAGTTAAGTACTTTCAATAAACACAGACAACTGGTTCCAGGATTAATAAACCCTGTACCAAAATTATCAGGTCGACGAATGATCAGGTCCCTTATATAAATTGATATATTTGCATATGGTTTATGTACATCTTCTAGTATATGTTAAATCATCTCTAGATGATTTATAATACATAATACAATGTAAATGCACTCTTGTGCTACATTGTTTAGAGAATGATGACAAGAGCAGATCTATTTATTGAGTACAGATGCACTTTTTCTTCACCTATTTGACCCATACTCATCTGAATTCGAGGATAGGAATCCACACATATGGAAGGCAAACTACTGTATTTCTCAGGCTCTCACAAGTGGATGTCTACACATGAACAGGTTTCACCAATAGCAGGCAGGTCTTACATGAGGCAGAGAACAGGTTCCTCATGCTTTCTGCTTTCGATGGGAGGTGTGCAGTGATTCTTCAACAGGTTCTCAGTATTTAGTTTGAAACTGGGGACTTTTGAGAGGTACATCAAAGGGGACGTCCTGGTCCCTGGAAAGTAAGTTTCAGGGGCAGCTCCTGAGCCCCTAACTTTTGGAGGTAAGATTTCCTTATGTCTGTTTTGAGACCTCTTGAAATTAATTGCTGCTTATCCAGTTTGTGCATCAATATATAAATCACACGATACTCTGCATTCGAGAACTTTCCATTTAAAGTCCTAATAGGGCTTCCGTGTCAAGCTCTAGACTTCAGTAGGTAGAGCATGGTATCATCCAGGTCTGAACTTCAGTAGCACCCTGGTAAGTAGTATAAGTTTCCAAAAAAGAATAAAGCTTGATGAATTCCATATCTGGAGAGGTTTTCCAAAGAATGCTGCTCAGACTTTGCTCTTTACTGAGCTGAGCTGGGACTAAACAAGCAAATGTTTTCAGAGCCTTGGTTAGCAAAGAGACAGAAATGCTCCCCATTAGCCCTAAGAGAGCCAGAGCTAGGCTCATCCCAGCCCCAGTCTTCCTTCTCTTCTGCTTGGCTGCACCTGACCAAAGGACCACCTCGGATACCCTTGAACTACCCAGGCTGATGCTAGGAGACTCCAGAGTATTCCCCCATCAGTCAGACCACATGGACAATGCCAAAGGTTAGTCACCACCCACAGAAACTCCTCAAATATTATAAGAACAGCTTCTCTGTAATACAGACGGGCCAAGGATGCAAGGATGGAGAATGATTAATGGCCCTTTCATAGTTGATGGAAAGCAAGTGCAATCTGCATTTTGGGTGTTGATATTTTCTCACACCATGACATTCCCACATGGTAGCAACCTGGGAGACAAAAACAACAGCCTTGTCTGAGGGAAAGGGGGCAGGGCTGAGTTCTTCAGTTGCTTTGGAAGAGAGCATGCATTTCGGGAAGTGTTGCCATAGGGGGCGGTGAACTCCTGTGGTGTTTGGCAAAGTTGACTTCTCTGGAAAGTCCAAAGGTGATATACTTAATAGGCGGCTCATTTTCTTTCATCTTCATGGTAAGTGTCTAATCCCAAAGGCAGTTCTTAAAGCAAAACACAGCAGGTAAAATGAGATGAAGTCCCCATCAAACTGCCATTGAAACGGAGCAGAGAGAAAGGCTGAAAAACAGCAGCATGGGATTCAGCATCTGTCAGAGGAATTAAAAGAAACACAACGAAGGGGGAAGCTGGTGGGGAAGGAGGAAACAAAGAAATAGAAGCCACAAAGCAAGAATGTATGGGCAGGATACAGCCAAGGCACCCATCTCCATGGGAAGAAGATGAACTCCAGAAAGGGAAGGCAGAGCCAGGAGGGCAGGCATTTCCAAGCAGAGACTCCCAACAGATGCTCTGGCTGACCAGGAGGCAGCTGAACATTGGGGGCCTAATTTTATTTTATTTTATTAATTTTATTGAGAAAAATTGCAATGAGACAGTTTCAAAACAGGTTGGTAGGAGAGTTACAATTAATACATTGCATATTGTTGTCTTTGTAGTAGTCATTCATGGCACAAGTTGCAGACATGATATCCTGTTCAAACACTATTAGTACAAATCTTTCTTCTTGTGGAATTAAAAGAAAGTAGCTATATGTCTATCCTATTTTGTATACACAGATACAAAATTGTAATACTCATCTCTGACAAAACTAAGCAAAAAAAGGAGATATAAAGGGGGGCCAAATTTTAAACAGTAGAACTTTGCCCACAAATAAGACAGACACAAATATCCACTGAACACTACTGCAGCACTAATCATAATCAGAAAGTGCAGGGGTAAAATTTAGGCCAAAATGCTTTATTTGTCTTCTCCAATTATAAAAGTAACATATGCGCATTGTGGAAAATACGATTATATAAAAAAGAACAAAGGTTCCATTGAGTTCCACTGCCCAGATAGAACTAATGCCTGCCTATATTTTCTTCTTTTTATAGATCTTTCTGAGAAAAATGAGACTACTCAATATATGACGTTGTATAGCTCCAATTCTTTATTAAATATGATACAGTATTGGATATTTCTGTATCCTGAAGATTCTTTGAAAACATGTTTTTAGTATGATAGTTAACATTCATGTTATATAAATCTTTCATAATTTTCTGAGTATTTTCTTGGGGTAAATACCTGAAAATGAAATTACTGTCAATAGCAATATTTACTTCTAAAGTTCTTAATGCCTACTGCCAATTGTTGTCAAGAAAGTTTGTACCACTTCATATCCCTACTGTGATAAGTAGGGGTACACTCAAATTACTGTTTTGTTTATACTTTTTAAAGTAGCCAGGCTCTCTCAATTTAGTACTACTGTGAAGACATAGGAAGAAATCTGAGATTTTTAGACCCAGTTCTACTATGTATCTCAAGAAAACTACTTCAACTTTTCATGCCTTAGTTATCTTTGAGAACAAACTTCAAGTTTGAACAAATTTTGAATTCGTTTTTTAACTAAGAAAGATGTTCTTAAACACACAAGTCACCCAATTAGTATAATACCGAAGACATGGTAGTGTTAAATAAATGCATATACTATTGAAAATCTATTAAGCATTTTCGATTGGCAGAATTTAATGCTCCTGAGGATAGTCACTAGAATACGCTATTAATGAAGGGATTTGCATCTGTTTAGCTCGCTGCTATCTTGCCATACCAAAAGGCATGCTGAGAGCATGTTAGGTGCTTTATAAATATACATTGAATGCACAAATGAATTCACAGGGGAAGTTTTATTAACTAGATGTACTCAGTGCTGTTGGTGTCCTGCCAGCACTCCTTGGCCCACTTGCAGGCTACTTATACTTTGGGTGGACAGTTGTTCCCACCCTGGAAGAGTGCTGTCTCTTGCACATGGGCCTCTCCATGTGGGGCGAGCAAAACATGCTAAGAACAAGTCTCAGACAGTGAACCAGCAGCAACCAGCTCATCAACACACCCTTCTTTCCACACGCTTTTACTTTGTTCCCTGGCACCACCTCCCACAATGAAGCACCTGCACCTGAATCTTTACCTCACTGTCTACTTTTGGAGGAACTCCAATTCCAGAGTTGATGTTCACAAAATTATAGGTGTAGAACTTGAAAAGATATCCATCTTTTTGTAAGGAATATCCTCTTGTCCATTTTCATTCCTGAAAATAAGTAGCTTGGTAATCCCACAGATGTTGATGGCAGTAGGAGTGTGAGTGTGTGTGTGTGTGTGTGTGTGTGTGTGTGTGTGTGTGTGTATCCAAAACAGCTTCATCTCAAGACTGATTTGATAACACATACCAAGAAAGAATGTGGAAGGCTAATCACTTTAGATAATTCAAAATGAATAGTTAAAGAAATAGAAGAGGAGCCAGAGAGCAGACTTCTGAGTAGGAGGTAGATGAAGGGCTCATGTCCATGAGATGCTGGTCCATGACAACAGGAAGAAGGGGAAGATGTGAAGGGGACACTACAGATGGGAAGGCCTTTCATGGATGCTCCCAGCAGTCACACTGGCTGGCAGGCTTCTGAGCACTTTAAGCCTTTTTGTAAACAGTGTGACTCTTTCCAAGATTAAGGTATACATGAACGGCTCCTGAATACTTCCCCAGCATTAATATCAATGCGTCAAAGTAAAAATTAGATGGAAAAAATTGTTTTGTCTAATTACAAAGATAATGCACGTCCTCTAAGATGGAGAGGAGTCAGATCCTGTTCTCTTCTGTCTCGAGGACCTTGGCACGGTGATGCCAATCACTACCTGTCACCTGGTGTGTATTGCTGGAATGAGGTACCCAAGACTCATATTTTTCTGAATCTTTCCAGCTGTTATCATGGTGCTGAGCACAAAGCAGATCTTAAAGTAAGGCGCATTTGCTGCCTGGAACATCACTTAGCTCTTTTGGGACTAATACATAACACATACAGAAAACCATATGTATCAGGATTTCAGTTGAAGACCACAGAATCCATTCTATCTATAGAAAAGACTGAAGAACACAGCTCTGATAGGTTAGAGAACCACTTTAGAGGCCATTCAGTAGGGAACAATACCTGCCACTTTCACCCAAGGCCCAGTCTGGGAGGGACATCTCTGCCACCTCCTGAGCACCGTCATAGCAGTTGGCACAACCCACCCAATAATGCTGATGCTTACTGCCTCAAAACTTGGTGATGCCATACTCAGCCTAATGACATCTTCCAAGGCAAAGGCTAACCTAGAAGTGTCTGCTTGGCAGAGCCCTGGGCTCCATCTACAAGGGAAATTGGAACTTTGAGAACCTTTTCTGTCTGTAGAAAAAAATGGTAACCTAAAAGGTAAGACACTGTTCAAATATAAGAGAGGTGATCTAAGATGCTAGGTCAAAAAAGATGATGCTATGTCCCATTGCTCTAATACCTATGAGTGTGACATATACCTACCAAGTTGTCACCTTATCAAAGGCTACATAATGAGTACACAGTTAGGAGCATAGGTTACAAAAAGAGCCTCAAATGGGCAATGAAATTCCCAGGGGCCCTGGGACCTATGCTATCGAATAGAAATGGGACCCACAAACACAAGCTGCACATAGAATTTAAAATTTTTCTAGTAACTGCATTTAAAATATTAAACAAATGATGCCCATTTCCAGAAAATATTTTTTTTAACCCAATGTATCAAAAATATCATTTCAACGGATCCTCAAGACAAAATCCAAAATGCAGGTGTCGCTTAGATCTTACCACAATTTAGCAGAACCACATTTCAATGTTTGAGCCTCATGTGCCACTTGGTTCTCCTAATGGGCAGTGCAAGGCTCCCTTCAGGATGGCAGTGCCCATGTTGTGCCCTCCTTCTCCTCAGCTTCAGGCCATCTGCTCAGGGCACTGTTTAAACAGCACATAGTTTATACTACAATAGAGTAGACAAATGCTGCTAGATTTTGCTTAGGAGTTGAGCTGAGCTGAGTTGCGAAGTTTATCTGTCCTGTTCCCAAGTCCTCCTGGGTCCTGAGAATGCTATGGCCTTGTTCCCTCTCAGCTGGCATACTACTGCTAGGCCCTCCAAGACGTCATCTTCCCCAAGGCGAGGGACCACACACTAACCTTGGCTGCAAAATGTAACACATTGCCAAAAACTCAGTCACCAACATCTAGATTTTAATGAAATATTTTTTAAAAATTAAAATCAATACAAATATCTATGATTAAGATAATATTAATTTTCTAATTTTTTTGATTGGATACACAGTCTCACTATGCAGTTCAGACTCTCAGTAATCCTCCTGTTTTAGTCTCCCTGGAGCTAGAATTACAGGCATGCACCACCACACCTGATTTCAGTATCTCAAGGTTCAGCATGAGGGTCCAGGAATCGAACTCAGGTCCTTGCACTTGCCAGGCAGGTACTTAGATCGCTGAGCTAGCTCCCCAGCCCAATGTTAATTTTCAAAATAATAAGATCCATCAGAGCTAAGATTAAGGTAAAGCAAGTGAGTATGTCATGGGACCAAAAGTCCATCCTTTCCCTTCCCTTTTTTTCAGGCATCTGTTAGTGTCCACAGACAATGAGGCTGCTTTTCTAGCCCATAGTTAAGTGTTCAGTGTAGATTCCTGGGCAATGAAGAAATGCATGAGCAAAAAGTCCTTTTTCTCTGGTTCTTTGAGGCTGGACTGGAGCTTGCATAGGTCCTCCTGCCTCAGCCTTCTCATTGTTGGGATTATAGGAGTGGACCACCACACCTGGCATTTTTTAATGGTTCTTTGTTATTTAACATCAAATTCAGGTTTAATGAAAAGTGAGAATGCATTGGTTTTACACAATTACAATTAAAAATCCCACTAGAAAAAAGTTTTTCCTTGACAAATTGACTCTAACATTGACATTGAGGACTAAGCAGGTGAGAACTGGCAGCAAACACATGCAAGAAAATAGGAGCTCTTTCACTAAACATCGAGAACCAAAACACATGGTTTCTGTTCATTTTCTGAGCCCTACTCGCAACCACTCACAACCCCTTCAGCAGCTCCCCCATGCTGCAAGCAACTCACACCTTGAGGAGCCTGTCCCCTCCCAAGCTGATCTCAGCATACACAAAGTGTTTGCACAGACAGCAAGGGTCTTGAAGAGGAAAGGAGGGTGGGAGGAGTTGGGGAAATAGGAGAGAAGTGCCAGCCACTCCTGCTCCAACCAAGCCTCAAGACCTTTCTCTGCCCATTGGCCACTCTGAGGTCCTGGCCCTGGCTGTAGCGCCCCACTATCCTTGTCTTGATTATCTCTCCTTCTAGCAGTCTCTACGGGACCCAGTAGTGGTCCAGATGCCTGAGTAAATATTGAATTCGATTCAACAAGGAGAGCTCACAGACCTGCATCAGATTGTGCTATGAGCGAAACCCAAACCTTTGTTGTGCAATCACTGAGCAGTTGGAGGTGATTTGTTGCTGCAGTGTAGCCTATCTTGCCTTGGTTAGAGGGCGCCAAGAGCCAAGTGGAAAAGAAGGCAAATCTCTATGAAACTGGACTGTTGAAAGCAATGTCAAGGGCTGAGCATGTAACTCAGGAGTAGGGCACCTGTCTAGTGCATGCAAGGCCTTGGATTCCATCTGCAAGAAACAGAAATAAAATGATCTCTAAAGTAGTGAGGCAGGTTTTCCAAGAGTATGACTTCAGGTCCAAGTCAAGCACCTCAATTTATGAAGCTGCATGCAGAGGAATTTGACCAGGAAAAAAAATGCCTTTCCTTTGTGTCTTTTTTCTGTCTAGCTTAAGATTTAAATGTATCTGTCATCTGCCATTTAACATTCTTGCACATGATTTAAATAAGAGATAGGTTCTATTCAAAAGCACAAAACCAAGAAAAACCAAAGCATAAAACCAATCCTTTTTTTCATAAAGAATTTTATATCCGATGGGAAGATTCTTACAACCCTAGAGCTATATCTTTGTGCATTTCATGACTCTAGTCATTCTTTTTTCTTCAAGAATGATTTTTTTCTTCCTGTGAGTCTGGCTAGGCAGTCAAAAATGCTATAAAAGACCATATAGTTTTCCTGACCGAATGCGCACGGATTATACACTGAGCCAGCTATGGGATGCACTTTATTTGAACTTTAAACTCATTTCAGTCCCCCATTTTATTATCAGCTTTTTCCATATAATTTTCTCTAAGTTTCTACTTTGTTCAGGGAACAATTGAGAAGGTGGTATGCAATTAAAATTAAAATCTACCACTTCCCACATAATATATGTAAATAGAGCAATTCTGTTTGCATTTTTAAAAGCAGCAACTTCAAATTCTCTTAAGTAGTATCAGAAAATCTATGGATTAATTTAACCCAGTGTCTTCCAACCATTCACATTCCATAGGGTTTTTAATTAATGTCAAGAATTAAACATCTGGGTGTTCGGTCTCCATGTAACATTTGCCATTTGGCATAGTTACACATGGTGAGTGTTTCCCTTCATCTCATTCTTCAGCCTCTGTGAAAAGCAACCAAAGCGGAAAATGTCTTCCGGTTCCTGCTTGGAAAACAATGCTCTGGTCAGCATAATCAGAATGAGACCATAGCACATTGGAAGTATGGTATACACTACCAACCTTAACTCTTAGATGTCTAGCTAAGACACTGGAACTTTATGAAAACTGCAGAACTGCACCCTGTTGAAAAGCTATCAATTTTGCTGATATTTATTTTTAAAGCTATAATTCTTTATAATGTAAAATTTTGAAATAATAGAAAATGTATTTGTTTGACTGATATGCATGAACATTCATGTCTGTCCCTGCTTTTTCTCAAGTCATCTAGACTTTTTGGGTTACCCTACCATTGAGTATGAAATAATTTCAGCCCCTGAACTAGTCGGGTTAAGCTAGGACTTGCTGTAGTAATGAATTAATCATAAATTCTCATAGTAATTATTCATCACTCACCTAAAAATCTAACATGAGTGTTCCCAATCAGAGGTCCTCCAGATGGCTTTTCTTCCAGTAGTGATTGTAGGAGTCAGGCTTTTTATATCTTATGATAACCCATGCTCTGCTGGCTCTTCTAAATTTGACTGCCTAATAAAAAAGCAAAAACTATTAAGAGTTACATGGGATGGTTTAGGGGCCAGACCCATATTCCATCAATCAATATGACCAATTTTGTCATGATCCGCATGCCAGGCACCAACTAAAATCACAGCGGTCTTTCCCAACAGAATTTCTAAGAACACTCACTCACTGGATTCTACATTTGTTAAATGTATAATTAAACATTATCAAATATACTTACATGAAGTATTCTGTATCATATAACAACAGCGATTCACAACAGAAGGTGACTTACCTGCTCTCTAGAAGATGTTTGGAAATACCTAGAACTATTTTTAGCTGTCATCACGAGGGTAAAATAGACTTCTGTCTGTGGTCCAGCTTGTAAGTACCTTAGAAGTCATTGCTTTTCTTGCACACAGAAAGAAAAACCTGAACCAAGTGACACCAACTCTCTTTAGACCCATTAGAGTACAGAGGTCACAGGACACACCACTCCCCCAAAATGTAGAGAGACAGGCCAGCAGACACAGAGAATCACAGATTACCATCAGAAACAAGGGAAAATGTGTGGACATCAGAAACAAGGGAAAATGGGGGCCGGGGAGATGGCTCAGTGGAATAAGCACTTCCCTGGCAAGTGCAAGGGCCTGAGTTCAATCCCTGGTTCTGCAAAAAAAAAAAAAGAAAAGAAAAGAAAAAAGAAGCAAGGGAAAATGTGTGGACATCAGAAACAAGGGAAAATATGTGGACACCACTACCAGGATAAGAAAACCTAAACTTTAATTGACAACTTTCTCGAGACTCAGTGAGGACAAGCTTGACAGTTATAAATGCAAGATGGGGTTGGGGGAGAATCATAAGGGCTCACACCTGTGTTGGTTTCATCCCTAGAACCCCTACCAGGTTCGCACAGTTAATATTGGCAGGGGATGGGACTCTTGATTCTAACAGAGTAAGAAACTAGGGCATTTTGAAATATGCTGTTATCGTTTGTGTCTAGTTGTCCCCCCCAAAGCCTCATGCAGTCTTGGGGCAGCTTCTGGAGTTTATGATTGATTACTGTGGGTGTGGATGCTGCACCCACCCTGGGGCAGGCAATTTGCATTACAATGTAAGGTGGGAAGAGAAGCTAGCTGCTTGAGCTGCTGCTATCCCTCCCTTGTGCTCTTGCTCTTTGCTTCCACCACTAAAGGTTGCCCTCGGCCGCTCTCCCTTGGAGCCAGCTGAGTGTGGACTGAAACCTCCAGTGACTGTGAGCTAAATAAACCTTTCCTTCCTTCATTTTGAGTGTTGGGTATTTGTCCCCATGACAAGTAAAAAGTAACTACGACATATGCCTAGAACACTCTACTGTTCAGGCTTGCCCTCAAGGAAGACTATTTTAGCAGAAACTAGGAGAAGGGAAATACTCAACACTAACCAACCTTAGCCCTCCCATCTCACCTAAGGAGGTGCTAAGAAGCATGCAATGAAGTCACAGCCCAGGGACATGGCCCACCAAAAATCTGGGACCTAATGTGAGATGCAGAACAATTTTCCTCTCTCCAAACCTTACGAGCACGCCTATAATGTTCTTGTATAATAACCACAACAAAAACTGCAACTGAGAAAACTGTATATCTCCAAGCTTACTTAACAAATCTCTAAGGAAACCCAAATACAAGAGGAGAGACAAAAAAGGACACAAGAGAAAACTGTAAATTTTTTTCTGTATTTAGGGAAGGATCTTCAGGGTTTACAGGGCCTCACTGCCTAGATGGGACTCGTAGTGATCCTCCTGTTTTCAGTCTCCCAAGTGCTGGGATTACAGGGGTGCACCACCACGCCCAGTCTGAATCCCTTTCTCAGTGAGCCCTGGGGGCAGGGCAGGCATGGCAGGCTGGGGATCGAACACCAGCTGCTGCGCTCTGCCCAAGCAGGTGCTTTAGTCTGCCAAGCTATCAGGCCAGCCCAGAAAACCATAACTTTTAAGACCCATAGCTACAATAAGCACAGCCTAACTCCTAGCCAGATAAACATTAAACTTCACACAAAAGGCCTACTTAACTCAGTGCCTTTTGCCCTGAGTTATGTCTGGCTTTTTCCAAGACTATATTTAATATTATTTGCCTAAATATTTTAAAAATCTATTTCTTTAAAAAGAGATAATCCTGATGGGAAAAAAGGTGAAGAATACGGTAGCTATTTCACCAAAGAAGAAATATAAATGATTAATAAATGTGGGAGAAATGTTCAACTTCCAGCTAGCAATGGAGTGCAAATTAAAACAAGATACTATTTTTACCTTTCAAATTGGTAATATTTAGAAATTATACTAGTTTGTTTTGACAAATGTAGTGATATGAGCACCCCTTTCACTCTTTGAAGCACTATCAGCCTGTAAGGCTTCCTGAAGAGCAATTTGGCAATATGAATCAATGGCCTTAAGAAGTCCGTATTAACTTCACCCAGTAGTTCTACTTCTAGGACTGAGGAGGCCATCAGAATTCATGGAACGCTGAATGTACGGGGTCTGTCCTCCAAGCTATGGCTATTGCAAAGGAAAACTGAGAACCCAGAGGGATGGCTAGCTCAAACACATTTACTTAATAAGTCTGTAAGCATCCATGGAAGAATATATTTTCAAGGAATATTTAACCACATGAAGAAATCCTCAGAAAATAATAGGAAAAGCAGGATATAAAACTATATATTTCATATCCTAATTTTATGCAGAAATGCAAAGGGGAAAGCTATGGAAAATGCTAATAGTGATCTCTATAATAAAATTATAGGCAGGTGGTTTCTAGTTTCTTCTTTATTTTTTTTTCCTTCTCAGCACTTTCTCCCATGTTTCCTATAGGAAAATTGTTTATCTTTATAATCAGGAAATAAGCAAATACAATGTAACAATCTTTTTCAGCTCTGCCACACAGCTAGAAGGAAACTTAACCTTTGTCGTTTGTAAAGTTGACTGCGTTTTTGTGAGGCCTCGTAGAGCCTGCTGGCATTAGGGCCGACTCTCAGTCAGGGATCCAGATGGGCCTGGGAAACTCTCCACTCTGTTACTCGGGCAACTTCCCAGTTCTTTGTGCTCTGTACTGTATTGTCTGTGGCACAACTTAGAATTTGGGAATTTTTATAAAGCTGGTGAGATGCCTCAGAAAACACATTTGACTGATAGCTCTGTATTCTATAAAGGAGGGAAAGTCACGAGAAGTAAAGGTAGGGAATTCTTTGAAAATTATTCATTTTACTTCAAATTTTTCATAAACAGAAAAGAGGTACTCTCCTTGGATCTTAGAAAGAAATGAGTGGATGCAGTGTCCCATTGAGGGTCGCTGCTCTGGCTGCAAAATGCTGTGTAACAAATCTCTGCGAAGTATAATGGCCAGAAAGACCAATAATCAGCTGTTGCTTATCATAGTTTTCTGAAGTTTAGGTAGGTTTTCAAGCTCAGAGTCTCCTGGTGTTGCCTTTAAGGTTCCAGCCAGGTTTGCAGTCACCTGAGCCTTACCAAGCACAGCAGCAGGATTCTTTTCCGACACGGCCCACCCAAATGGCTGCAAACTGGTGTAAGTTGTTGTCTAGAGGACTCGTTTCCTCAGTGAGACCACGCCTGGATACACAGATACCCTTACAGCATGGTGCTTCGCTTCCCGGGGAGGAAGGCATCTAAGGTAGAAACCACCTGCTTTCCTATGACCTAGCCTTGGAAGGTACATTGTCACTTCTGCAATATTCCTATTGGTGACATTGTCCAGCTCTAGTCAATATGGGAGGGGTGGCATTTTCCCAGACTCCAGGAGTAGTTCATTTGAGACATGCCAGAATGAAACCAATAAGGTATAAGAGGACACTTTAACATGGCTTTGCAAAATAAAGTTGTCAGGTGACACTGATTTTTAAAAAAGGTGTTAAGAACATGCTGTCTACAAAGAACAGTCTCCTGAGAGAATAGTACTGCTAAAACTAGACACACAAGCAGAACGAAAACTAACCTCTATCTCATGATCACTATAAAAGTCAACTCAAATAGATTAAAGACTTAAACATAAGGCCTGAAAGTTTAAAGCTGCTAGAAAACACCTGGAGACAGCTTCATGACATTGGTCCAGGCAGCAATTTCTTGGATAGGGCCCCCAAAGCACAGACAAAAACACATTAACGAATTACATCAAATTTGCAGTGAAGAGATAACCCACAGATTGGAAGAACATATTTGCAAATAATATATTGGATAAGAGGCTGCAATTTAAACTATAAAGGAACTCCAACTACTCAATAACAAGAAACAAACAACATTATTTTAAAACGAGCCAGTGTGGGGCTGGAGAGATGGCTCAGTGGAATAAGTGCTTCCCTGGCAAGTGCAAGGGCCAGAGTTCAATCCTCAGTTTCTAAAAAAAAAAAAAAAAAACGAGCCAGTGTCTCCGTTACTTTTCTCTCATTGCTTGGGCAAAATATCCAACACCCCAAATAAAGGAGGAAAACTTTATTTATCTCACAGTTAGTGGAGGTTTCAGTTCACAATTGCCTGCCTTCAAAGTAGAGTGGCACATAGCAGAGAGCAGCAGTTCACGGTGGCAGAAAACAGCAAAGAGCAAAGGGAGGTGCAATGGCTGGGGCAGCTAGCAAGCCTCTCTCCCTGCCTTACATTGTATTCGGGTTATCCATCCCAGGACGGGTATAGCCCCCACATCCATAATCCCATTATTGGATCATGAATTAATCACAAACTCTAGAAGCCTGCCCCAACAACTGAATGAGGCTTTGGGGGGACAACTAGACATAAACCACAGCAGTCAGAATAGACATTTCTCCAAAGAAGACATGCAAATCATCAACGTATATCCAAAAAGACGTCCAACATCACCAATCATCAGGGAAATGAAAATCAAAGCCACAATTAGATATCACCTAATCCCAATAAGCGTGGCTACTAACAAAGAGACTAACAATAAGTGCTGACAAGGATGTGGAGAAAAAGGAACATTTGTGCATTGCTGGTAGGAATATAAATTAGTATGGCCACTATGGAGCATAGTATGGAGGCATCTTCAAAAATGAAAAGTAGAACTAACAAGAGCCACCAGTCCCACTACTGGAATTGGTCAGATACCTGCACTCTCATGTTCATTGACTCCTTAGTCATCATGGTTGAATTATAAAAACAGAAGTGCCCATCAATAGTGCCCATCAACGAATAGACAGAGGGAGACAGAGACAGAGACAGAGACAGAGAGATAGAGACAAAGAGAGAATACTCTTCAACCTTTAAAAAGCAGGAAACCCTGCCATTGGTATCAACATAGGTGAACCTAGAGAACATTACATGAAGTAAAAGAAACCAGGCATGAAGACACAAATGCTGCGTGGTCTCACTTTTATGTGAAATCTGAAAAAGGTGCATTTATAGAAGAAGAGTAAAATGATGGTCATGATAGGTTAAGGAAGCTGCACGGGAAAGGGAGATGTTCAGAGATAGAAAGTTTCTGGTAGATGGGAAGAATAAATTTTGGTGTTCTGCACACCATGGTAACTGGAATTAATAATTGCATATTGTATATTTCAAAATAGCTAAAAGAATAAATGTTAAATTTCTCACCATAAAGAAATGGTAAGTGTTTCAGGTGAGAGATTTGGTAAATATCTTGATTTCTTTTATTCCAAAATATATATATGTAGGGCTGGGGAGATAGCTCAGTGGAATAAGTGCTTGCCTGGCAAATGCAAGGTCCTGAGTTCGATCCCTGGTACCACCAAAAAAATATATACACATGTATCAAAACTTCACATTGTATGCTACAAAGAAATGCAATAATTAGTAAGTAAAAAATGAAATGAGACTTTTAAAAAATAGAGCCACCTGAAAAGACAGAATAAAGGATTTCCTCTGTTCCTCAGAGGTTTTTATCAGGAGGATGTGAGCCCCAGGTGTGCTGCAGAGCCCTCAAGAGTATAGTTAGTCCTTGGAGAAGAAGAGAGCGTCTCGAGAGAAAATACATCAGAGTCTTAAGAGAACACAGCTGATGTCTGCCTTACCATTGCGCTCTTCCCTTAATTGGGGCAATCAATTACCCATATTTGGGAATTCACGTTGAGACAGGTTTTCTAGCACACACAACCAAAACTGTTCTTCCCCTCTTGCAAAATGGAGATATCATGAAATGAAAATAAAATCTTTGAAAATGAAAGGAAATATGACTCTCTACTATTCAGGCTGATTGTATATATCTAACCAAAATTTGGGGTAACTACTCTGATAGTAGACAAGAGAAATCATCTAATAGGCCTGGTCCAACATGTTCCCAAACAACAATGCTATCTTAGTTACTTTTCTCAGCACTGAGACAAAATACCCAACACCCAAAGTTAAAGAAGGAAAAGTTTATTAGGGGTCATAGTTTGTAGAGGTTGCAGTCCATTATCTGCTGGCTCTCAGGCAGGGTAGTGTGGCGGACAGGCATCGTGGAGAAGAAACAGTTCATGGCAGGCAGAAAGCAGCAAGTGGCAAGGTGCCTCAGCAGCCCTCTTTCTGTCTCCTATATCTTTTTTTTTTCTGGAGCAGAGAGAACATTTATTCATGAACTTGTTGGGGTGGCACAGTGGTGTCCCCTATATCTTGTCAGGTTACTCACCCTTAGGATAAGTAGACTCATACAAGGGTGTGATCCTAGCACCACACCATGAATCAGTCCAAGCAGCACATGCCCTAGATCCAGCCAGTTCCAAAAAGCCTCTCTTATCCCTAACCCTAACTCTAACCCTAGATCTAGCCCTAACCCTAGTTCTAGCTCTAACCCTGAACCTAACCCTTATGAGCTCATGAGGCTTTGTGTGGACATTTAGATACAAGTCATAATAAATGGTTACACCATAGGCTAAACTGACAACAGCTTTGTGGGTGTGATTTCAGGAGTGGTGTGCTGGGACGGGTATGGGGCCCCAGAAAAGAGAATGTCACAAGCACAAGATTTCTAAACTGTGGTAAAGGACTCCAGAAGTGTCCACACAAAACTGGTCTTCAACACAGGCACCGAATGGCACAGAGAGGTCCCCCGCTTCTGACAAGTGCTTGAAATGCTGCCTGAGCCCCTTGATGTAAATCCAAGATGTGGCGCAGGACAAAGGTTATCAGTCACCATGGTAGTGTTTCGTTGTGGGTTAGTCTTCAGCCACCCCCGCCCCAGAGATTGGCATGGGATATTTGGTCATAATGAGAAAAGGATGATGGGATCGTAAGAGGACAAGGTGCCACTGAAGTCAAGGGACAAAGAGAGAGAGCCTGGAACCTCAAGGGCACTGAAAACACATTTTGTGGAATCACCCTTTTGCAGAGGACAGAAATATGCAGTCGATTCAGTTCCACCAAGAGCGATTCATTTGAATGATTTGAGAAACATGTAAATCAAGGCAATGTATGCCAGATACTGCTCTGATTGCTCTATGAGCATCTAATTATTCAATCCCAACAAACCCATGAAATATGTATCCCAGTTGTGGAGTAGAAAAAACGAGGGCACAAATAGGTTTAGATACTCAAGTTCACAGCTGGAAACTGAGGCACAGAGAGGTTAGGAAACCTGTAAGCGGCAGCCTCAGACTTTGAATGCAGACCTGGTGTGCATGACCTACGCTACCATTTTTCAGGATCTTTGTGCAGCCTTGCTGCCAAATGTATCCTGGTGGAAGGCTTCTGTCTGCAAAATGTAAAAAAATCTTCACTAGGGCTTAGTGAAGCTAGCACGAGTTTGGGTATGGACGGTGACCATGCGTGGTTTTGCTCGGTTCTGCCTCTCAATCCGGGGATCTTGGGTTGCCGCGGACTCCACTTCTGTCACCTTCACCCAGCCTGGTGAACAGCCATCACTTCGGGCTTGTTAAAAATGCAGCGAGTCGTGAGCGACTCAAGCCACCCATTTCCCTCTTTGCCCAAGCTTCCTGATTATTCCAGGCCTCTGCTCATTACACACCCTCCTTCCTAAACACTGTCATCAGTGCTGGGGTCATTAGGGAGAAAACCAATGAAGAGGAAATGATTATAAAAGTTATATCTGCTATTCAGGCAGCTGTTCTCTTTCCTCATTAGAACAATCAATCATTTTTCAACATCATTTTTGTAACTAGGAGAAGGCTTCATTTATTCTAAGACTAAAGAGCAAGATTGAGGGAATTAAATCCCATAGGTCTTTAACTGATAGGATTTTTTTTTAAATATTCTGTCCTCACCAATGACCTAATTAAGCTTCCAGGGACTGATAAACTCTCCGCTCTTCTGTCCCATTTCCATCTGTGCCCCTGCCCGGTGGAAGCTACTTGCCTCTAGCAGTGTGCACCTTTTCTCTCCACCTTTCTCTAACTTTCTTTCAGGACATCTCCAAACCCTCAGCTTGTCATGAAGGCAGCCTGTCATATTTCTATAGAATCACAGAATCGAGAAAGAATATCTTTTGTGTGATTATAAGTCCCACTCCCAGGGGCACACTGATTGCCCAGGTTCAAATACCAGCTTTGCTCCTTGCCGGCTTTTTGATACTGGGCACATTACTTAGCCTTTTGCTGGCTCAGTGTCCTCACCTGTCAAATGGAGATTACCCCATACCTATCTCATAGGATTGTTGTGAAAGTTGAGTACATTAACATGTTCCCACAGGCTTGAACCACTGGGCATTCTGAGCCCCCCAGCAGTGAGACATACAAATTACAGCCTCTTGTGAATGTGTCAAGACTATATGTAAAACTCTTAAAACAGTGAGTTCCAGGCATACAGTAAGCTTAAAATTTTAAATACATCTATTCTTGTTGCTGTGCTACTGCTGCTATTAGCTAATTCCCTAGCTTGGGTGCAGCTCTTTCCTACTGAGCATCTTCAAAACTCCTCCAGGGCTGCTTAAGCCCAACCATCTGCCTTCTTGTGCCAGTTCCAGGGCTGCTAAGAGCTTTGGAAGCCCATCGAACAAGCTATGCGGAGTGCAGAAGTGCAGTCCCCACATGCACCCACTCCTCGGCCACGCACTGCACAAGTCAGGGTCTGGGCAGAAAGGCGGAGGACAACAGTCATTGCGGCAGACAGAACCAGGTACCAGAAGCTATCTTGCTTAACTGAGTATTGGAAAACTAAAAAGATAAAAGGGGACACTGAGATACCACTGAGGGAGTGTCTTAGTTATTTTTCTCATTGCTGAGACAAAATACTTGACACCTAAAATTAAAGGAAAACAAGGTTTATTTTGGCTCATAGTTTGGAGAAGTTTCATTCTGGCTGCAAACCAGGATGGCGTGGCCGGAGAGCATCACAGAGGAGGAAAAGTTCCTGGCAGAGTAGGCAAGAAGCAGCGGAGCAGCAGCAGGGAGCCTCCCTTTCCCTTTAATTTCACTAAGGTTACAAGCTATTGGTTGGTGCCACCCACACAAGGGTGTGCCTTCTACCTTCAGCAAACCTATTCAGCCACAGCCAGAGCTGCACTAAACTAATTAGCAGACTAATGCAGTGCCACACACACTCAGCCTAGCACCACACACCCACAATGCAGCCACAGTCCTCAGGCCCCAGCTATGTGTGCATGATGCTTTGGGGTACATCTAGATACAAACCAGAACAGGTGGGAGGCTTGATCAGTTGGAAATCTGAGGGAACAAAGAGGAGAGGGTTTGTCAGAACTGAGTAACCAGCAGGAGGGAATTTATGAGCTGCAGGCTGTGTTCTTTTTTTTGTTTGTTTGGGGGGGAAGGGTCTACCGGGTGTTCAGGGTCTCACTACTAGATGGGACTCACGGTGATCCTCCCAAGAGTTGGGATTACAGGTGCACGCCACCACGCCCAGTCTCAGTCACCATCTCAGTGCACCCCGGGGGCAGGCCAGCATGGCAGGCCTGGGGATCGAACCCCTGGCCCCTGCGCCTGCTTGCAGGTGCTTTAATCCACTGAGCTATTTGCCCTGCCTGAGCCCATGTTCTTGAAAAGGGGGAGTATCACCCAGCTGGGGTTGAGGCCTCCTAAAGGGACATAAGGAGGTGGGTTCTTAGGAAGGTTGGACAAATAGCAACCCAGATGGGAATAAATGATCCACCCAGTGACAGAAAATCCACAAGATGTGAACTAGCAAGAGCAACCACCAGTTCAGGGTACCACAGCCATCTGCTCTTCCTATAAACCAACCTGGGCAGATGACAGGTTGCTTCTTAAGCTCTCAGTGGCTCTCTGTGGCATCCTGAGACAGGTGTGGAGAGGAGCGTGTCAGACAGCCGCCCAGCACACCCCCACTGCTCGCCAGCACTCTTCCTGGCTCCGTACTCTCCTCTGCCACTGCTCAGTGCCTGCCTTGAGGAACATGCAGCGCTTTCCCAAGCAGCCTGGGCTCCCTACCACGATGCTCTTCTCTGTGAAGTCTTTGTTCACTCAAACTAGAAACCAGAGAGGACCAATCCTCTCCATGCACCCTATCTGTAAGCCCCCAACCCACTTCTTTCGGCAAACACTTGCAGGGCTCTGTCCATCCTGCTTGGTATGGCTCTCCCCAGAAGGCTGTGTACTGGGAACACCTGTGGCTCCGCGTGGGGCTTTAGTGTCTACCCCCCTGGAGAACGTTCAGCCCAGCTGGGAGACACACTAAATCGATGGCCCCAAGACCACCTTCAAACAATAATGAAGAAGACTGAATGGATCATTTGCCCAGCTCTTTGGGCACTGCACACTTGACATGTCTCCCAGAGTTCCCTGGAAAGCCGGAGTGCTAGCGGTCTATAGTTGTAGCTCAGCTAGCTGCAGCCCTGAGCAACTCTCTTCTGTCCTCTCCCTCAGTTCCCTGAACGTTAGTACCAATGCTTCCCGTGATCACCTCCAAAGAGACTACACGTTCACACTCAAGCTCTTCTTACAGGGCCTATTTAACAGCTCAGAGAAAGGCGCTTCTTTCATAGCTCGTTGTCTAGTGCTGTTTGGACTTTTGTAAAGGTACTTACTAGCCTAAGCACCATTAATTCCCTGAGGGGCAGGACTTTGTATTCTGACAGAATGGCAAGGAGAACTAGGTCCACCCACTCCTACAGCAGAGACTTCAATACGACTCTACCATGCCTAAGCACATTCAGCAGGCAGAAAATCAGTAGCAACATAGGTGAAAACAATAGCACCATCACCTGTATATAATAATAGATATCTGACATGTGTATATGTGTGTGTGCGCGTGCGTGCATGTGTGTGTACATTTTACTGGAAAATGAAACCAAGGCCTTTGCAATAAGCAACGCCCTCAGTTCTAGTTTTTATCTTGTGACACAGTCTCATTACGTCACTAGGTTGCCCAGGTAAGGCTGGAAGTTGTACTCCTGCCTCAGCCTCCCAGTGCTAAATTCATGGGTATGTACCACCACGCCCAGCTTAAATGACACCTATAGAACACTTCGGGCAAGGCCCATGACGCTACCATGAGCAGCAGGAGGTAGGTAATCCTTTTTTCATAGTCTACCCCGGAGTAACACAACTGTAGATTGGTAACAAATTTAGATATGGTGTGCCCTCTAGTGGCGAAACTGTGAAAATACATCAACTGTCGAGTGACAGCAAAACTGAACTTAGAGCACCCTCTTGTGTTGAAATAGTGGAAGTGAACATCGAATCCGGAACATAAACAACCTACGAAGAGGTGGCCAGATAGCTCAGCGGACTAAAGCGCCTGCCTAGGCAGAGCTCAGGGCCGTGGAGTCGATCCCAGGCGTGCCGTGCCGGCCCCGCCCTGAGGTGCGCTGAGCCTGACTGAAACTGGGTATGGTGGCACGCACCTGTAATCCCAGTGCTGGGGAGGCTGAAAACAGGAGGATCACTATGAGTCCAATCTGTGTAATGAGACCCTGTAAAGCCTGTAGTCCCTGTACTAAGTAAATTAATAATTAATAATAATAATAATAATAATCAGCTTACAGTATTTTGGATTTTTGAAGACAAGCATAAACAAAGCTCGATGAGATAGAGAGAAATGATTACCCAATTCTTCTGTGCACTGGGGCCTTCCAGTGCCACCAAGTACCAAGAACTTTAGGCCACTGGAATAATGAAAGATGTTATGGTTAAGACCAGAAAAGCACAAGGAACCAAAGGAGAAACAAAGAAATGAAGTTACAGCAAACCAAACTTCTGCATAGAAAAGGAAACAAAAAGTGAAAAGAAACCTACAGAATGGAAGAAAGTATTTTCAAACTATACACCTGACAAGTGGTTAAAAATATAATGAATTCAAATCACTCAGTAAGAAAACAACCCAATTTGGGGCCGTGGAGATAGCTCAGTAGAATAAGTGCTTGCCTGGCAAGCGTAAGGGCCTGAGTTCAATCCCCAGTTCCCCCTAAAAAAAGAAAAAAAATTTAAATGGGTAAAAGATGTGATAGACGTTTTTCAAAATAAGACATATAAATCGCCAACAGGCTTTTAAAAAATTCTCAAAGTCACTAATCACTATGGAAGCACAAATCCAAGGCACAGTGAAACAGCACCACCACCACCAATACTACCCCTGTAAAATGGCTACAAACAAAAAGGAAAAGAAAATGAAGCTGGTGAGAACGTGGTGTAGAGCGAGCCCCTGCACACTCTGAGCTGGAATGGAAATTAGTATATCATGGAAGATAATACAGATGTGCCTTTAAAAATTAAAAATAGGGTCAGTGAGAGAGCTTAGCAGACTAAAGCGCCCTGCTTAGCCAAGCTTAGGCAAGCGCAGGGACCATAGTTCAATCCCCAGCACTCCATGCTGCAAAGGCCTGCCCCATGGCAGGCTGAGCAGGCCTGAGTCTGGGCATAGTGGCTCACACTTGTAATCTCAGCGGTGGGGAAGCTGAAAGCAGGATGAGTCTGAGCTACATAGTGAGACCCTGTAACAACCAAATGCATTAAATAAATGAATATGAAAACTAGAAGGGTCAGGGATATAGCTCAGTGGCACAGCACCTGCCTGAAACATACAAGGTCCTGAATTTGATTTCTTGCACAATTTTTGTTTTATTTATTTATTTTGCGGAACTGGGGATTGAACTCAGGCCCTTGCGCTTGCCAGGGAAGTGCTTATTCCACTGAGCCATCTCCCTAGCCCCTTTTGCACAATTTTTAAATGTCAATCAATAAATGTTTTTAAAAAGAGACGTACCATTAGATTCAGAAATCTCACTTTCATGTACCTATCCAGAAAAAAAATCAATATATCGAAGAGAGATCTGCACCCTGTTTGTTACAATACTATTCACAATAGCCAAGAAATAAGAAAACCTAAATATTCACAATGCGAAGATCAAGAAAACATTTATAAACACAATGGAGTACTATTCAGCCAGTAACAAGAATTGAATCCCATTACTTATGACAGCATGGGTGGAACTGGAAACCCATGTGTTAAGTGAAAGAAAGCCACATGCATGTTCTTGCTCATGTGAGGAATATAAAAACCTTGACCTCATAGCAGTTAACAGTAAATTGGTGGTTACCAAAGGTTGAGGAGGACAGCGGGAGAGGGGAGCTAGGGACATGTAGGTAACTGTAGAGAATAATCTATGCCATATTTCAAAAAGCTACAGGAAAGATTCTGAATGTTCTTACCATAAAGAAGTAATAGCTTCTTTGAGGAGACAGATAGACTTAATGTGATTAAGACATTGCAATTTACCTCTTAATAGGTATAGTTTTTTGTTTTAGGTATAATTTTAAAACAAGTTTTAAAAATAAAATAAACTAGAAAAAAATAAAAATAAAATAAACTAGAAAAAAGAGAGTGTGTTATTCATTGCTGTATCTCTAGGGCAAGCATCATTACCTACTCACAAATGCAGTTACCCAAAATACTGACTTCTAGTGTGAGATACAGCACTCAACAAATATTTGTAAAACGAAACCTAAAAGAAATGAGGCATTGAGGAGTGACAAGAAATGGAAGAACCTTAAGCGCATATCAGTAGATGCAAGAAGTCCCTCTGAAAAGCTATGTATGGTACAGTTCCAATAATATGCTGGGGAAAATCTCTTTTGGCAGTAAAAGGGTCTGCGGTCTCCAGAGGCCCTGAGAAAAGAAAGACGACAGGTGGATCGCAGTGGCTTTTCAGGACAATGCAGCTGATCAGTATGAGATGCTCATGGCGCGCGTATGCTACTACCCATGTGTCCAAGTGGACAGCGGATGCACTACCAAGAGCAAGCCCTAATGTGAGCTACAGACTTCGGATGGCAGTGGCCTGTAGTATTTTCAAACTATACACCTGACAAGTGGTTAA
>NW_004524645.1:11490622-11491481 GCF_000260255.1 Octodon degus
TATATATTCAAATGGGCTCTGTGAGGCTTAGAGTCACTTGTTAAGGTCCCAGATTTGGTGAGAGAATAAATTTCAGGTTTCCTGGACTTGTGAATGCCAGCTCTTCCTGCACTCTGGCACATTCCTTCTGCATTCTACCACCTCTGCTTCCTTGTAGTATCTGGGAAGGTCCAATTATATTACCCCGTGAAGGGGGAAACTTGTATTGCAAGCACCACCCTCAAATACCCTAATCCCGCTGAAAGCAAACTCTGTCTTTTTCCCTTTTAATCTGGCTTTATTGTTAAAGTGGGGATATTCACTAATCCAAGTTTTCAGGCCATAAATGGGGGACCTAATTGACCACAGGTTTGCGGCGTGCTTTTTTTTTGCTCTAATCTGCACGTATTTGCAGGGCGCACAGGATGAGGGCAAGGCAGACCAGAAGGAGACCCGAGTACGAACGCAACCAGAAAATGGTCAAGAAAAGGAGGTGGATTTTTTCCTCACTGAAAAAAAGATCTCCACAGAATCACTAGAGGAGAGTGTTTTTTTTTTCAATTCTAATGCTTGACCATCTGTAAAAGATCTGCTTATAAAAGATCTGTAATTCCCTGATCTATTTTTTTCCTGATAAGAGATAGCTAAGATACCCAAATGTGAGGGATAGTATGCTGTAGAAGGCTTTTATTTGATTAGACTTTGCTTTCATTTCACAGAAACATAGATTTCCAAGGGCATCACCTTGCTTGCTTGCTTCATTTGACATCCCAGCTCCTATTTCCTTCCACAAAACCCAAGGCTCTCCATCTTCAAGTTAATAGTGTAGTGTGCCAGAATGCCCAATTATGTGCAGTCAAGTTTCCTTTGGGTCAGATAT
>NW_004524645.1:11491656-11493570 GCF_000260255.1 Octodon degus
GAGACAGAGACAGACAGAGAGACAGAGAGAGAGAATAATTCAATATGTATAATCCTTCTTTTGAATTTTTAAGCTATTAGTTCAGTCTGCCTTAAGATAGATTAATAAGCATTATTCCCATGCCTTGATGTGGTCTGGTGAACTACCCTCATATCCCAGGGCTTCAAATGTCTGTCTTTTTCTCTTTTCAGAAAAGTAAGCTTGGTTCCAAAGTATGTCCCTTTCTATTGTGATTTTATCTTATTATTATTTCATCCCTGGAAGAAATCTCAGTTCAGCATGATCCAATGCCTCAGTCACTGGCTGAATGATGTTTGCTTAAATACCAGCCTTTCCCAGATGGCTGATGCTAGCTTCAGGTCAAAAACATAATGAAACTAAAGAGCGATCATTGTTCAGAAATCACTGGAGTCTTCCTGGGTGTGGATGCGTAATGCAATTTCATCGTAGCCTCTGATTCATGGCAAACCTGAGAAGAAGTCAAAGGGGGAAATTTTTTCTATTTGCTTGTGTTGTAAGTTATTGGAAACAGAAGTTTCTGATTGCTGTGAGTGAAAATGGAAAACAAAAAAGGGATGATGTGTGTATGCATGTTTGCATCTAAGTAATTAGACGTCATGCACAGCAATCATAGTAACTGATTTACTTCCAAAAGAAACTGTCTTGCTTCCAAAAGAAACTCGAGGGGAGAAAATTAAAGACAATAGAACTTAACACCTATTATAAAACCTATAGTAGAATTTTTTTTTAATCTGGGAGAGTGCAAACATCTTAAGAAATAGGGCAAGAAAATAAGCTTGAAGATAATACGGTACTTTGTGTCAAAAATTTCATTTAAAATCTTCATTTAAAATCTGTATTTTCATCTCACATTTTTTAAAATGACATATGATCACATTAAATACACTTGAAATATCTGCAACCATTACGAGTCCTACCAAAGAAAGAACACTTTTGCTTGCTACTAAATTTAACGTTCAAATATGTGTTGGTCAACCACAAATGATTTCCTTCCTATATATGCTTTTCTACAAAAACATGCTTTTCAAGGCACTACCCACAGATGATCTGCTTTTGTCTTCACGGTAACTGTGGAAAAGAAGGGCAGAAGTTATTTGCAGCACTTTACACTTGCAGAAATGAGATCCCAGAGAAGACAGCGGAGACTTTCTGGTTGTTCACACAACTGGGTTTCTTTCCCTTTAGACTTAGAGCAAGACTAAGTATCCCAGAATCTCTTAAGGTCGGTTAAGAATATGAGATGGGTCTTGCCTGGTAGCATGTGAATAGAAGTCAGGCATACCACTCCAAAGACATACCCATAAAACTGCCCCATATAAGCCTCTCTCTCCCTTTTCTCATTGCCTCGATAAATGAAGATGAATTGAAGGACGAGGTCAACTGCAAGGCTCCAAGACGGAAGAAGCTTAAGTCACCACCAGGAGGTAGCTATCCAGGAAATCCAGTCAGCCAGGAATGCATATTGAATTGTTGCATGAACAAGAATGACATGAATAATGAGGAATTAAGAATGTGTATTGAATTATTCTTTTAAGTTAATGGATAAGGTATAGGGTTCAACATAGTATCTCACAGATGGTTGGTGCTGAGAAATAAGTGGATATTAAACTCATCACTAGAAAAAGTTTTGTCCTGTTCTTTAAAAATTAATTAACTGTATAGCATCGAGTAAATCATTTAAATTTTCTGTATCAATTAGCATAACTGCTACCACAGTTAAAATTTATAACAATGTAGCATTTAAAATTATGACAGACAAGTCACATGCAACACTTTTGTGTCTCAGCTCTGTGAGGCTCTTCTCCTTCTGCTTGTTGCATATAGCCACTTCTTCAAAGATACCAGCAACACCAAAATATAGTGATAGATACCCTGGCTATACTGATCTGAGGG
>NW_004524645.1:11499343-11506261 GCF_000260255.1 Octodon degus
AAAAAAAAGAAATAACTTCAAATAGACTTCTTTAAAAGGAATCTGATAAATGAAACTGGCAGTAGATGCAGAATATAGGTAACGACTGAAAGCCCATTAGGTATGGGTCACCCACAGACAATAGCAAGAAAGCAAAAGTCAGAGTGCAATGCCAAGGTAAGAAGAGGTGGGGAGTCCTCTAGGTAAGAGATACTAGTAAGAGGAAGCTTCCATCAGGAGGGAGAGCCAGCAGTTTTCAGAACCCTGGAGAGCTCCCAGTGAGCATCTTTGTGGTCAGAATGTTTACCGGGAGACCTAGTTAGGTAGTTTGCCCTTTCTTCTGAACTCCCTACTTGATAAAGAGGGCTTGTCCTCTACATGAAAGCCTTACTTTCTGTAGAACAGGACACACATTCTCGTTCTTTCTGAGGAGTCCAAGGTCTGTGCCTAGTATATGTTTGGGTCTGTCCCATCTAGCCCTACTGAGAAACACACATCTAAGAAAACCTAGAAAAATGCATACTCTGTGAGAGCTGATTATGCCAACTTGAGTAAGAAATATACAACTAAAGTGGTTCACTGTAGTGTTTGATGCAGAAGACCCACCCTAGGGACTGTCTCCAGAATGATATAAAAGGGAAATGAAGAAGGCAGGCTCACTTCTATTTCTTTGGAGGAGCTCCAGTCTTTGCTTTCACCCTGGATAGCATCTCCTGGCTTCCAGTGAATGCTCTTCAGCCTCCATTCCAGACCCTTAAGCCTTCCAGTGCAGACCCTTCAGCCTCCTGATATGCACTTGCACAGGACAGGACAGTGGGCTCCAGGCCTTCAATAGATCATTCAAACCTCCAGCACATAGGCAGAACTTTCACTCTTCCACATTTGACTCTGTGGGCAGCCATTGTACGCTAATTATAAGTTCTTATTGCATTAAATCTGTTTCTCAAAGCTGGTCAAATAGCTCAGCGGATTAAAGTGTCTGCAAGCAGGCATAGGGCACAGGGGTTCCATCCCTGGGCCTGCCCTGCTGGGCCTGCCTCCTGGGCACACTGAGATGGCAATTGAGACTGGGTGTGGTGGCACATGCCTATAATCCTAGCTTTTGGGAGGCTGCAAATGGGCAGATCACTATGAGTCCAGTCTAGTAGTGAGCCCCAGAACACCCTGTAGACCCTTCCCTAAATTACAAAACAAATCTGTTTCTCTAATCAGCACTGACCAACACATACTCAAAGGATATTTAATTTAGTCTTTTATAGACCTTGTCTCTCTTCTAGGTTAGAAGCTGGTGCTTAGGTATGTCTGAGCTCCAAATCTCCCCCTATTGAAACCTTATTACTGTAAAAATCATATTAATGGGGCCAGGGAGATGGCTCAGTGGAACAAGCACTTCCCTGGCAAGCACAAGGGCCTGAGTTCAATCCCCGGTTCCGCAAAAAAAAAAAAATCATATTATTAAGCCCTATGACTCCTAACAGGAGGACCACTTAAGTTACAGGACCCTTTCTTCCCAAAGATGTGTTTTCCAACAAGTAAATGTATATCCTGTCGAAATTGATTCTGCAGTAAAATAATTTGGAAAAAATTTGAATAAAACTCTTGAGATGCCTTTTATATATTTCTGGCCTCTATAAAGGACAACTTGATAAACATCTTCAAGTATATAATATTTTCCCTCTTGGGATTCTCTCCTTTGCAGATGCAGTACATGAAGCATTATTCCTGAGGTAGAAAAAGGGCTTGAACAGTGTTGTATCTCCCGATGATATGGCCAAATCCAATTGATATTTTTAAATTTTACTTTAATTAATATTATAAGGGCCGGCCAGATAGCTTTGGCAGAGCACAGCAGCCAGGGTTCAACCTCCGGCATGCTATGCTGGCCCCACCCCCGGGGCACGCTAAGACAATGATTGAAACTGGGCATGGTGGTGTGCACCTGTAATCCCAGCGCTTGGGAGAAAATAGAAGAATCACTACGAGTCCGATCTACATAGTGAGACCCTGTAGACCCTGTCCTAAATTCATTTAAAAAATTGTATAAAAGTAGCAATTTTCTTAGTACTTGAATGTGCGCTCTTTAATGACTAGCATCTAGAAATACTTTGGTAAAGTGACTATAGTAAATGCTCTACAAAGGACCTCAGCTTGGTGTAGTTTGAAATGAAAGATATAACAAATGTGCACGAGAGAGTGTTGTCCCCATATATTTCTCTGCTAAGTACAGTTTCTCATTTGGAGTTACTTATTATGTCTTTTCTTCTTTATCATTGAGTTATACATGTTTACATTTAATTTGACTAAGATATTAGGCTTCTGATTTCCATGTTTTTAAAAGTATTTTCCCTGTGTTATGCAATTTCTTATATATGCAATTTTTAATTTTATGTTATCAGATTTATCAGTCATAAGTGTGATGGTCTATTACTTTAAAGCTTATAAAACTTATAAAGAACTCCACAGACCTCAAAATTTACAGTTTTCCCATATAGCATTGTGGTATGAGGTGTGGATCTAAACTGACTTTTCTATAATTTACTGGTAGATATCACAATATAATTTATAGTCTAATCTTTTTTCCCTGGTGTCCTTTCATTTTTATCACTGCTGCTTATAACATATATAGGCTGAAATAAATTAGGATAGTTCAAATCTCGTGAAAACAAGTAACATGAGATTAGACGGAGTTATGTAACCATTTCCTGCATGGATTGTTCTATCTTGCTCAAGAAGAATTTACAATCTTGTTGGCAAAAGTCAAATTTTGACCATATCCGTCATTATTTGAATAGAGCAACTTAGCAGCCTTTTGGTAGATGGTGAAATTTCACCTGCACAAATTTAGATGTGTACTAAAAATGTAGTTTCCTTATTCCTTATCCTACTATATTATTCTGCACAAACCCTAATCTCACTTGTTTGCAAGCCCATGTACCTTCTTTGGCTAGAGTCTCCATCAGTGATGGCAAAGCTTTTAGGGCTTTCAGTGATACCAAACAGCCCACTGCAGCATGTAGGCCATAGTTTCACCGCCACTGGTCTATCTACTGGGTACACATGTAAAATGCTGATCTTGGAGAGGTGCCTTTGAAATCTCTGGTGCTGTGCACTCCCAATGGCCTTGAGGTTGACATCTACAGCTGGTGAAGTTATAGTCTGTTTTAGGATTTGAGTCCATGTTCTAGAAGAGTATTGGTTCACTTGTTCTGATAGCTTCAGTCTCATCTCTACAAATCCCTGGATCCATGTTACAACCTATTTCTCACTCCACTTGCAATTAATTCTTTTTCCCCTCTCCAAATCACTGTGCCCTATCATAGTCTGCCTCATGGTGGGCTTTCTAGCTCCCACAGAAAGTCCAAACCACATAAAAATGAAGGTTGACCCAAGAGCCAACAAGATTCTCCCTGTACAGCAGTAGTCTAAAATCCTTGGGCCATGAACCAGGATGCACAGCAGAGGTTGAGCAACAGGGAAGTGAGAAAAGCTACATCTGCTCCCCATCACCCTCATTGCCCTCTGAGCTTCATTGCCTGTCAGAAGAGTGGAAGCATTAGATTCCTGTATGAGCACAAACCATACTGAACTGCACAAGCAAAGGGAACTAGGATGAATGCTTCTTATGAGAATCCAATGCCTGATGAGCTGAGGTAGATCTGAGGCAATGATGATAGCACTGTAAAGCAGCTGCAAACACAGATCAACATTAGCAGAAAGTTTGACTTCAAGGAGACCATAATAAATCAATTGCTTGCAGACTCATGTCAAAACCCTATCAATGAGTGGCAAGTGACAATTAAGTTCCATCTGGTGGCAGGCAAGTGAGCGGATGTACTTCAATTGCATAGCTGCATCTGGTGGAAGGTATTAAAGTCATATGCTGACAATTATTTTAGCCTGCAATTGTCCTATGCATTATTTTCTTGGCCACTTCATCCATACCTCTTTTGCACTGTGCACTTGTGTCAGTCACAGTTTTGATAAAAGTAAGCCTCGCCAAAATGAGTAAAACCAAATGTCACTGGAGAGCTTCTCTGAAATAATATTTGTTTATTACTACAACCTAGGTACACATAAAGATCACACTTCTTATACAGAATTTGTATTTGTACATGGTTTGACTTAATTTCTCTTTTATTCTATTCCTATATCCGGCTTTCAAACTCACTTCCCTTCCCTACTCACAAAGTTCTACTTTCATTTTATCCTTCTTTTCCATTTTTTGTCTCCCTTACTTCTTTTCCCTGTCCCCCCTCCCTAGTTCCCTTTCCCTTCTGAACAGTTTCTTCCTATTTTACAACAGCTATTGTATATTTTGGTTCTTAATTACAACTTCAGTTTCTCTCATCAGAGTGATAATGCAATATTCATACATATGTGTCTTTTACTTAAGAGTATGGTCTCAAAGTGCATCCTTAAGATAAAAGATAAATATCTTACCTTTGTCCTTCCTTAGGGCTGAGTAATGCTCCATTATATATATTTTTAAAAAGGCGTATTTTATCCATTTATTGGTTGATGGGAACCTGGGTTGCATCCAATATTTAGCTATTACAAACTATGATCAAATGGGACCACTAATCCTAGTTTTTGAGGAATAAAGAGCTCCTTTGAAAAGAGGGAAATACTCAATGATAAAATGTAAGAAGGCTCTACACGTCCAAGAAAAAGAAGGCCACAGTAAAATGAAAATACTACCTTGCAGGATGATGCATATCTCTAATCCCAGCACTTAGGAAGCTGAGGCAGGAGGATTGCTGCAAGTTCAAGGCTAGCCTGGGCTGCATAGAGAGATCAGGGACAGTCTGAACTATACAGGGAGAATGACAGCTATGTACAAGCCAGCAGGTAAAATGACTACATTCAAAGCCAAAATGACCAACTATGGAGGCAACAAGTGAATGCTAGAATTGTTGGCATATTTCAAACATTACCAGACATTTTGTAGGAGACTAAGCCAGGGCCTTCTGCATCCATCTGGTACATAATCACCTATTCAGCTTTGAAAAGAATTGGAACATTACTTCCTAATCACAAGAGATCCCAGAAGTTAGAAGGAATGGATCTGTTTAACCACTTGTGAATAAACCAGGTGAATTGACTGCTTGAGATCACAAGTGACATTCGTCTTATATACTATCTCAAAAAGCAAAAGGAAAAGAAAAGGAATGAAAAAAATACCAGAAGTTATACTTAAATAACAGGTTCATTACAACAAATAATTCACATTCTCTAAGCCCACTTTGCATAATGTATGGTTACCACTATCCAACAAAGCCACAAAACATTCAAAATTACTTCACCACATGAAGACAATGCACCCTGCAATAAAAGACAAAAATTTGGTGTTTTTCAAAAGAAAAAAAAGTGAATATGAAAAATAGAAGTAATTATTAAAGGCCACAACTTCATCAAATATGTCCACATGGACAGCATTATTTTTCATGGCTAACGTAATTGCTAATGTTAAGAACCCTTTACTATAGGTGACAAGCTGATTCTACCTGCTGCTGAGGACATTTACTGTAAACTTTAGGATCAACTGCCGCTCACAAGTTGGCATCTTCCTCTTTTAGTTAGCATTATAACTAGGCAAACTGATAAAATGTCAGAAGCCATTGAAGCACGATTGTTGTTTTTTTGTTTGTTTGTTTTGTTTTGTTTTTACGCTACCAGGGATTGAGCTCAGGACCTTGCACTTGCCAGGGAAGGGCTTATTCCACTAAGCTATCACCCCGGTCCAAAGCACAATTATTGAAGAGGACTAGATGTACTATATAAGACTCACTTTTTCAGCTTACAAACAAATATGACTTAGGAACAATTCTTCCAGTACAACAATGCTTGTTTTGTGCAACTTTCTCGGGAGGTTGAACGTGATGATGTATTGTGTACAGTTTTTGTTTCCAACCAACACCACGTTTCAAGATTATTCAAATTATTGAATGGTGACATATCAGGCAAACTAAAGTAGTCATCTTATGTAGGTATACACACGGCTAGAGTGGCTTCCTACTTTTTCTCTCGAGGTCCAAGAAGTCACTCCTGAATGTGAGTCTACACACTGTGTTGTCCATAAAGAATTCTGGCTAGCTAAAAATAAGTTGTCTCAACTTTATATTTTACAGGATATGAGTAAAATAATCTACCATGTTAAAATATGTTCCCTTGCATAACATCTGCTCACACAGGTTTATGACATGATGGACACAAAACACACATGTCTTCTTTTATGCAGAGAAGTGAAATGGCTTTGTAAAGTTTTTGACTAAAGGTTTTTTTTTTGTTTTGCTTTGTTTTTGTTTTTAAAGAGCACCGAAGAGTATGACTGGCTCTTCATAGCCACAATCGGGCTCAATCAAGAGACTATCAATGACATTTAAAACACTCTGTACTGAACATGCAAAGATTTTTTTCTTTTTATTTTAATAATTTTATTGAGAAAGAAGTAGCAATGAGATAATTTCAAGACAGGTTAGTAGTACAGTTACAATAATTAATGCATTGCATATTGTTATCTTTGCAGTAGTCATCCCTAGTACAAGATGCAGACATGATATTAGTTCAAAACTTTATTCTCATTGAACTAAGAGAAAGTAGCTGCATATTTATGCAACTTTGTATACAAAGATATATATTTTTCCACTACAAAATGGTCCATTTATATCCCCTTTTTTGTTTACTTTCATCAGAGATGTGTATTCGTTTGCCATTCATATATTGTAGGTGCATGAATTCAGCAGAGTAATCCACTATAGTCCAGTAGTCTATAATAGTAGTGGGTTATCCGTAAGACTGGCAATGTCAGAAGTTGTTGAGTGCCTCCCCCACCCCACCCGCCGAGTAGGATTTTCTGCCGAGTTCCGGGAGCCTCCAGACCCAGTCCTAGCCCAGGTCCAGTGAGTGTGCGGAGAGCTTCCTGCTACCCTGCACCAGCGG
>NW_004524645.1:11516206-11532373 GCF_000260255.1 Octodon degus
TTAATTTGCATTTCGTGGATGGCTAGTGATGTGGAGCATTTTTTCATATATTTATTCGCTTCTTTAATTTCTTCCTCTGAGAAGTGTGTGTTCATCTCGGATGCCCATTTCTGGACTGGGTCTTTAAATTTTGGGGCCCTAGCGTTTTTTAGTTCTTTATAAATGATCATTTGTATCTAAAGGTCTTACATATGTTTTATTAGATTTATTTTTAGGTATTTGATATTAATTTCATTTTATTTGTTGCTGATGTGGAGAGATATAATGGGCTTTGGGATATTGAAGTTTTACATTCAAGCACTGTGCTACATTTTCTTATTAATCTAATAAATGTCAGAACACTTGCATTTACTATTAAAATAATCATATCATCTTAAAATAATGACCATTTTCTGTTTCTTTATTTCCCATTCTTAGATATTTCTTTTTCCTTGTCTTTTGTACTGATCAGAACATTATTCACAATGTTTAATATCATCCTTCTTTTGTTAATAATCTCCAAGGGAAATTTTTCAGCAATTTATCATTTAATAAAATGTAAGACTTTTGGAAACTGAAGTTCTCTTCTTCTTTTCTAAGTGTTTATGATGAATGCTTATTTAATATTATCAGGTAAAAAATCTACATTTATTGAAACAATCATGTGATTATTTTCCCTTACTCTATTACATGGGAAGTTATACTGTTAGGTTTTCTAATTTTGAGTCAACTTTACTTATAGAGAAGTGGAAGTGCTGGTTCATAGGATATAGGCATTGTTTTTAAGGAAAAGATTGAGCTGGGCTTCTGATGTAGTGAGTTAAGGCTCTGAGGCACTCCTAGGGGAAAGTGCTCAACAGGAATTAAAAACATAGGCTTGGAGCTTGGGTAGAAGCCTGAGTTGTGGATTGGGAGAAATCAAAATAAAGCTTATATTTGAAGTCATCTGAATGGAATGTTCCTTGTGCGGGAAGTTCAGGGAAGAGAAAGGACTCCAGATCAACACTTGGAAAACACCTGCAGCTAGGAAGCAGGATAACAAAAAGCCAGCCAAGACAGGGTGGGAGGAAAACTGGCCGAATGCCAGGCCTACAACACTAGAGAGATAATAAGTGTAAGGGTATCTTTAGATTTTGCGGCATGGGGACCACCATACTATTTTCTTCCTTGCTGTAGCTGCTCCTACAACTATTCCTCATACTTTGTTTTCTTGCTTTTCATCTTTATAAAGTTCCTTGGCTACTTCTGGAGCCACTCCATTTTGCAGAACTGTTATCCCCCTGGCAGCTGCTAATAACCTTCTCTGCCACCCCACAGGACAGAGTACTTAATGAGCATTTACTAATTACAGGCTCATCCATCAAAATTATGACCTCCAAAACAGCAGGCCTTCAAAACTCAGCTAAAGATGCATGTGTCACAAGACAAAGCAGTCACACAGAGGAAGAGGGCAAAGAAATGCCTTTTGAAACTCTTCGCAGAATTGTGTATCTTGGGTTTCATGGCTTGATATACTAAAGCTCTATTTGTGCTATTGCCTAAAACTTCTGTCAACACAAATCTAGGCTCCTTTTTAAATGCTGTTGATTTTTTAAGACACGTAAGAAAAGAGAAAGGAGAAGAAAGAGAATCAGCCAAGTTCTATAGATAAAACACAAAAGAAAGTAATAGAAGATTTCTTTAGTCTATCTCTATTCTCTGTGAGCACAGTGTAAAGCAATATGTAGTGAATGTTACCCCATAAGGCATATATTTATCATTATTTATTCTACTCCAAGCAAAACAAAGACAATTAACCTTGTAGACAATGCCTCATCAGCAAAAAAAAAGGTCAAAAGGCAATGGAAAATGGGAGCATGAGGTGAGTAATAAAGAAAGGAGAAAAAACTAAAAATGAATGTGTGAACAGGAGTAAAGTAAAAAATGAAACCTAAATATACAAACAAACTATATTTTAATCACTATCTTAAATAGGTAAGTCTGTTTATAATGGATGGATGAAAAACAAAAGCTATTAATTAAAAAGTACATCTAAAACATACTGACACATATAAGATAAAATAAAAGATATACTAGATAAGTAATAAAAAATTAGTAACAGACAAAATAGAATTTAAAGGGAAAAAATCTGAGTAGGAATAAAGCAGGACCTAACTTGACAATAGAAAGAACAATGACTAAGAAGCTATGCCAATTTGGAACCCAGGGGTACTTAACACTGTGATTTATTGATTTATTTATTTAATAATTTTATTGAGAAACAAATAACAATGAGACAGTTTCAAAACCGATTACTAGCACAGTTTCACTAATTTGTTCTAATAGTGTCTGTGGACAGGATATCATGTCTGCATCTTGTACAATGAATAACCGCTAAGACAACAATATGCAATATATTAACACTGTGATTTAAAAATATATAAACTAATTTGTATATCAGATTTACCATCATAGGAAATTTTGCCTAACTTTTCTCAAAAAGTTATAACTAGCTGGGAAATATGCATTTAGTAAGATGTACTCATTTCAGCAGCATACATACTAAAGTATATTTAATAAGAATATCCACACTAAAATCACAGCTTTATCTAACTTTTTATACACAACATTTACTCAACCAATAGAGAATACATATTCACTTGGAGATTATATTAAATACTTAAGAAATAAATGACTAAATATGAAATAGTCTAAAGAGAATCCCTCCAAATCTACAGGACACTGACCTTACAATGACTGGCAGAGAGAAATGTACTAATATTGCTGGTTCTCTTTAGTTTAAGACCAGGTCAGTTTCAGCCTCCATATGGCCAAGTCAGGAGCAGGTGGCTGCTTGACCCAAACTGAGATTATGTCAGATTCCAAGAAGGTTTTCCCGTTAATCAGAAAACATAACAAAGTAAGTCACTGGAAACTCTGTATTTTGGAGTTCAAAACCATTTAAAAATATTAAAATGAAAAATTCGCTTTAGTCGTTTTTTTTTGTTGTTTTGTTTTGTTTTGTTTTGTTTTTAGTTTACTGCTCTTCTTTGGTTCAATTTTCTATTCAACTGAAAACTGTCAAATCATTTCATTTACTGCCTTCCATTGCTCTTAGGCTTTCACAGATATTCTTACTCTAATTCATTTGCTCCTCACAATAAGCCTATGAAAACAAAGAAGGCATTATTATTCTCCTGTATGAAATGCAAGTAAATGAACCTATTTCTTTTTCACCAGAAAAAAAAAAATTGTTGGTGGAATAAATGTCAGATTATATTGAAAAACTTGTCATTCTGGATATCTGACAGCATTTTTGTGACACTCACCCATCCCCCTAACCTACCAGCACAATGCCTATCTTCCTGCCAGGGAAGCATGCTGAAAGTGCTGGGAATTAAGACTCCCTGTGTAACAAAATACCTAATGTAATCAACTTATAAAAAAGAAAAGATTAACTTTTGTTCACAGTGTTTCAGGTTTATGTCTTTGTTCATAGGGTTTCAGATTTCAGTCCCTGCTTGACTGGTACTTCTGTTTTGGGCCCATAGCATCATGGGAGGATAGAGCAGAATTGCTCACTACATGATAAGGAAGTGAAAAAGAGAGAGGATCCTACAGTTTCCTTTCACAGTGCATTCCCAATCACCTAAAGACCTCCCACTAGATCTCACCTCTTAAAGTTTCTACCCCCTACCTCCCAATAGTACCAAACCAGGGAGCAAATGTCTTAGTCACTTTCCTTGTCACTCTGACACAATAACTAATGCAGACCCTAGAGAAGTATGGGGTTTTGTGGGGAGTGTTATTTGTTTGGTTTTATGGCTAACAGATTCAGTCCATGACTGACTGGCCCCAAGGCAGAAACAGCATAGCAAAAGGGCATAGGAGCCAAAAAGCTACTAAATCCATGGCATTAGGAAAGGGAAGAGCCCAGGATAGAGTACAACCTTTTAGGTTACACCCCTAGTGACCCACCTCCAATTAGGATCCACTTCCTAACAGCACATTTAACTATCAACTCATCAGGAATCCACTAATGACTATAGCACCCTTATTATCCAATTCTCTTCCACAACTCCACCACTGAATACACGAGATTTTGGGGGGCACTGTAGCTCTAAATCATAATTGTAAGTCTTTAAAATGTGGGCTTTAGGGGGACACTTATCGAAACCAAGCATAGGGCCAGCAAGATAGCTCAACGGTCTAAAGTACCTGCTTAGGCAAAGAGCAAGGACAGTGTTTCGATCACTGACAACACATGCTGTGCCAGCCCTGCCCCCAGGGTGGGCTGAGCAGGCCACAACAAACAAACAAATAAATAAATAAGTAAATAAACCAAAGCATTCACCAACAGTCCTCAGCCCAAGAACTGATAGGTTTTGGTATTTTTTTAATCATTTATTTATTTATTTATTTATTTATTGTATTTTAGGGAAGGATCTACAGGATGTTCAGGGTCTCACTACTAGATCAGACTCATAGTGATCCGCCTGTTTACAGCCTCCCAAGAGCTGGGATTACAGGCATGTGCCACCACACCCAGTCTCAATTGCTGTCTTAGCACACCCTAGGGGAAGGGCCAGAACAGCAGGCCCAGGGATTGAACTCCCAGACCCTGCATCTGCTTGCAGGTGCTTTAATCTGCTGAGCTATTTGGCCTACCCTAGGTTTTGGTATATAAATCCTCTGCTTACTCACCCAAAGTGGGATAAAACTGAGGCACGTTTTCTACACTGCCTCTTATTGTTCTTCAGCAGGTTTAGGTTCTGGTATTACCTTGCTTTGTCCTTTTCTCTTCCATATATCACTTCCCAACTTCCTTCCAGTACTGTATTACCTTCATCTCCAGTAACTTACATTTGAATCTTTATCTTGGGATTGGCTTCTATGAGAACCAAAACTAAGACAATCGTTCATTCTTAAAAAAATGCTAGCATGTCTTGTGCAATTTCTACTTACTGCTTAATGTCAGAGATAATTAAGTGATTATGTTTTTTGCTCTCCTGAAATGTGAAATTTAAGCAATGAACATATTATTTAGTGAGCACCCCCAGTGTGCATAGCTGCATAGTGATGGCCTCCTTGATAGTAGAACACCATAAAGTAGTACTAAACAAGCAACTGCAGAGGGAAAAAGAATAGACTAACATTGGTATTTAGAGCTGGAAATGTTGAGGGTATGGAGTCATGGACAGGTGAATAATTCTTCCTGTTATAGGTATCCCAAATAATTTTTGTATATTGTGTATACTTACCAATGCAGCACAGTTTGTTGCTCCAAAGGATGCTGTACCCTACAAGAGGTTTATGCAGGGCTCTAATTTCAGGTGGAAATTGAAATACTCAACTCGGTTTCCACTTTCAGGAGAGACTGGTCTTTCTCTGAATACCTCCTGTAAAAATGATGTCCTTGCCTGGGAAAATATCTCCTGACTCCTGTAAGATCAGAATGAGGTCTAACTGCCCAACTCCACAACTTGCACCATCTTTGGAGGAAATTAAGAAACATTTCTTTTGCCTTTTACTTCCTTCAAGATGATTTGCAACCATTCATTGTGCATTATTTGCAATAACCCAATGAGAAAATGCAGGCGAAAGCTGAGAGATTTGTGGATGGGTTACTCAGTTCAAATTACCCCTTGCAGTATCCTCACACCCTTCTTTGGCCAGAAGTCTCTGAAAATCATAGCAAATCTTCCTTTGAAGTGACAAGACAATGGAAAATAGTTCAAAAGGATCTTTTATATTCTAAAAGAATTTAAGATCTTGCTTCACCACTCTGTATTTTAAACAGCTTTATAAAGACTTTGGGGTTATATTTATGTTACTCCTTCTGCTTTATGTCCATGTTTTAAAAGGCCAAATCAATTCTAAGATAAATAAAGCTTACCCACAGTAAATTTGACTTTGAGGTTTTGCAATGCATGAAGCATGAATTCTGCTTCTGACCCCATTGTTTTTCATCTCCACTGGGATATCATCATCCTCTTGTCTAAATAAATGAAGAAAATATAAAAATGGTGGCAAAGAACAAAGGATACAATGGGGAACTAGGTAAAATGATGAATGTGTTCATTTGCTCCATTATACTACATATATAGATACAGTCTGCCCCAAAATTGAATATTTGAGGAATCAACAAAATTTGCATAACTATTAATACTAATTTTTTTTTTCGGAACCAAGGATTGAACTCAGGCCTTTGAGCTTGCCAGGGAAATGCTTATTCTACTGAGTCATCTCCCCAGCCCAATACTAAATTTATTGAGGCATCATGAGGTTAATACAAGTTACTTTGGGCCACTATAATTACAGGGGATGCTCTAAGTGGTGGCCATTCACTTCCAGATATTTATTAGTATGACATATTGCTGAAGTGTTTATACAGTATTGGCAGATTCTGTACATAGTTTTTTTATTCCTTAAATATGTGTAATAAAATGTATTTTTAAAAAATACCATGGCAAGAAGAAAAACAGAAGGAAGAAAGCAGTTAAAATAACAACTGAAAGAGAACAGCCCTTGTTCTTTCTCATATATATTCCAGAAAGTGGCCAGTGCAGAGCCAAGAGTTTTGTTCAGTAATAACAAGAATACAGAGACTCATCAGGGTCTTATGTGAGCTATGCTTCTTACCACAAACCTCTTCTTTTTAATCTCTCATTGTTTTTGTATTTCACATTCCATGTTGAAAGTCACTTTGGCTAGAAATGGGAGATTGTAGACTAATGGTTTTCAAGGGGCAAATTCCTTTTCATGCAAAATAAATTGAACTTGAAATTTCAGTGTAGAAGGCTGATTTACAAGTGGTATTTGGGAGGGGAAGAAAAATAGCAGAGTAAAAGTGGGCAGCAAATTGCAGCCTCTATGATCTGGAATTGAGATACCTAGAAAACAACAGTTTATGAAGAGAAAGAGAACGAGAGCTCCAGGAATCAATAAAGAACAAGTAAGAAAGCTAGAAATCACAGAGAAACTGGTGAAATGGAAGCCAATGCAGAGAAAAAGAATGAGATAGTCTGGAATCTAAGCGTGGATCATAGGGAAGAAGACCTGTCTCCACAAACACAAGGCAAGCCCAGAGAGGGCAGCAGTCTCTGAGACAAACAACAGGCGAGCCTCACTAAACCCAAAGTGAGCCCATGGCTGTAGTAAACTGCAAATACTACAGTGCGGGGTTTCATTCTGAAAGAGACTCCTTCAGAATGACAACTAATGGGGAAGAAAGCCACTGTAGGATCCATCATAATTTATACTGATATATCAGGAGGCATTTATTTATTTATTTTTGTACCAGGTATTGAACTCGGAACCTTGTGCTTGCCAGACAGGCACTTCTGATGCTGAGCTATTTCCCAATCCCACATCAGGAGGCATTTTTATAGGAGCTTATTAAGACTGAGCTATTCTGAAAGTCAGAAGTCAGAACAATAACTCTTCAGTGTTTCTGGGGTCACCATGCTGCAATGACTTGGTGAGAAATAACACAAAAGACAGTCTTGAGGAGGGGAGGGAGAGTCACAGACCCTCTGAGAATTTTTTTCCATAATTTTATTGAGAAACAAATAGCAATGAGACAGTTTCAAACCAAATTGGTAGGACAGTTTCAATAATTAACACATGGCATACATTCTTCCTAGTGGTTAATTGCTGTATAAGATGTGGACATGATATCCTATTTACAAACACCATTAGAACAAATCCCTCTATTCATCAAGAGAATGTAACTATATATCTATCCTAACCACTTTGAATATACAGATACAAAATGGACATTCATCTGTATCCCCTTTTTTTGTTAAGTTCCGTTATTTGAATATTATAGGTGTGTAAACTCAGCAAAATATTCTAAAAAAGTCCAGTAGCCCATAATAGTATTGGGTCTTCCGCTTGACTGGCAATGTCAGAAATTGTTGACCTGACTCCTCTACAGCTCAAGATAACAGCATGGCTTTATTTCTTATATTTCATTTTTATACTTTTCTACTTTTCTGCTGGATGGTTAAGACCAAGGTAAAGCAGGAGAATTTCAACCGTTGGCTCAGGCTATGGAGGACACAGGGGTTTCACTCTGGTGAGAAGCCAGGCTAATCACATGTGGCTTTCTGAGGGGCTGGGTCTAAAAGTTCTGTGATTAAGAGAACTGCTTTGACCCTCACACTGCCTACTTCCAGAACTCAATGGTCTGTCTGCTGTCTTTCTCTGACAACATGATCCAAGATATGCCTCAGCTTGGACATGTGGCAAATCCCAGGATATATGAACAAAAGGGCCTCTGGAGCAAGTAGAGCACCTCACAAGTTCACAGGCTGCAAAGCTAACTAGGGGGAGCAGTGGCTTGGGCTGCAGAGAAGGGCACCAACACTGAAAGTCACTGGAGGGAATACATCCCTGAGACAGACAACACACCATTGACTGACCCTGCCCAGGTGAAAAGGCAGGGAAGGACTCAGCATTCACACAACAAAAATTGGGTCACTGAAAATGCAGTAGACCCCAGTTGTAGCCCATTAAATTTCCCCCATATCTGATGGATTCCAATGTCACAGATTTTGGAAAGAAATTACCCACCTAAATATCTTAATGAGGAAAAGATTTTAAACTTATTTCTATTTTTCTTTGGGAGTTTTTTGGGTATTTTTGTTTTTTCCCTCCCATTTGCTCTTTGTCTTATTCTTTATTCTTTTTTTTTTTTTACTGGGAATCAAATTCAGGATCTTATGCTTGCCAGGCAGGCACTTGTGCCACTGAGCTATATCCCAGCCCTATTTTTCTTTTCTTCTTCTTGTTTGTTTTTTCTGTTACATTTACATAGTTCTAATTATTTTCTTTTATCATTTTATTTTATTTTATTTTATTTTTTGGAACTGGGGATTGAACTCAGGCCCCTGCGCTTGCCAGGGAAGTGCCCACTCCACTGAGCCATCTCCCCAGCCCCTTCTTTTATTCTTGAATTAAGTATTATTTAACTTTTCTCTTCTTTATTTCCTTTTCTTTTTTCAAGTTTTACCTCTTACACTTCCCCTTCCATACCTCTTCCGTTTTTATCACCACTATTAACGTTTAAATTAATTTTTAGCTATTTGGTTTATACCATAATTGCTAATTTGTTGTGTATTGTTAATGATGGCATACTTCTGCCTAGTAGATACCTTACTCTATGTGAATATTTGATTTTATTACTGTTATTGATTTATTTTCCATTATTAATGGTGACATAGTTGTAACTTTTTATTGTTTTTTATTGTATGCTGATATCCAGTTTGTGTTTGTAGTATTAGCATGACTGTGATTTGTTTTCTTCTCTCTGAGTAGAATATGGCTGACATTAGAACTTCTGACAAGGCCACACAATTCCTTGGTTGTGCCTTTTAATAAGCAGCTGTCTACTTCTGTGACAGAAGTGAATGATTCACTAGAGTTGTCATGATGTTGAAGCCTTTCTCTAAAGGTCATTTCTCCAGAAGCCTTCTTCTAAAGGTAACACAGACTGGAGGGGACTCCTTTTTCTCTTGAGAAGATAATCAAGTAATATGTGCCTACACTAGCCAACATGGAAGCAGAGAGTGAGTCCTAATATGCTCATGCAGCTTCTGAAGGGACCTGGTGCTTTCAGGGCTCAGATTGTCACTGTAGGGAAGATGTGGAGCCTTTGTTCTAGTGACTCTACTGGAGACAGCCAGGCAGAAAGTGCTTATCCATGAAGGGCTCAGCCTCAGAGAGCAAAGCCAAGTTCACAGTCTTCAGGAGGTGGCAGCAAAGACAGGTTTTGCCGATCTGCAATTTAGTCTTTAGAAGCATCTTGGGAAGGAAATCTTAAAGATAGAAGCTTCTTGTATTCATTTTCCCATCACTGGGATAAAATACCTGATATCTGCAACTTAAAGGTATTGAAGTCTTTTTGGCTTACACTTTAATAGCATGGCAGAAAGGCATGATAGAGCAAAGCTGCTCATCCCTTGGCAGCCAGGAATCAGAGAATAAATAGAGGAGCTGGGCATAATGCACCCTTGTAGGTCACGCCCTCAGCAGCCCACCTTCAATTAGGCTCAGCCTCCTAACAGCACATTCAGCTATGTACTCAGCGAGGGATGAATACACTCATAAAAATGTCACCATGGTGACCCAATAACCTTCCAAAGGCCTCTTCTCTAAATAGGAGGGGGAACATTCTATATCTAAACTTCTACTCTCAGTAGGTGAGGGCTCTTGGGATTATGATATGAATGACATGGATACAGATATACATATCACACAAAAGAAAGAAAAGGAAAGAAGAGAATTGCAGAAAGAGACAGGGAAGCCATTAGTACCAAAGAACCCAAAGCAAAGTATACATGTAGGTAGGAGAGCAGTTAAACAAAAGGGAAAAAATAAAGCAATGTGCATTGGAGAAATAATGCAATGAGAAGATTCAGTAAATCACCTAAAATAATGTCTCTCAATGGCAATAGTCTTAACCTTCAATCAAATGATACAGACTGGCAAATTGAATCAAATACTAAAATTGAAGAATAGGTTGCCTGCAAGACACACACTTATTACAAAACAAACCACACAGATTGAAAGTAAAACAATGGAAAATGATGTTCAGTGCAACCATAGCCCCAAAGCAAGCAAGAATAGCTATCTTATTTTCAGACACAGAAGACCTCAAGCCAAAGCTAATCAAGAGACAAATATAGCCATTATGTACTGTTAAATGGAACAATTCAACAGAAAGAGATAACAATTGTGAATATATGCATAAAATATTGATGTACCTAATTTAATAAAACAAACACTACTGGACAGGAAAAGGACAGATAAACACCAATGCAATCATGGCAAGGGACTTCAATATCCCACTGTAACAAACAGATCAACTAGGCAAAAAATAAAGAAATATCAATTTGAAACATATAACTGGTCCAAGCATAGTGGTGCACACCTGTAATCCCAACACTCAGGAGGCTGAAGCAGGAGGATTCTGTGAGTTTGAAGGTAGACTGGGCTACATAAGGGAGTTCAAGACCAACCTGCACTACACGGTGAGTCCCTATCTCAGAAAAAAATCACAAAAAATGGACTTAACAGCTTGCTTGCTTGCTTGCTTTCTTTCTTTCTTTCTTTCTTTCTTTCTTTCTTTCTTTCTTTCTCTTTCTCTTTCTTTCTTTCTTTCTTTCTGTACAGGAGATCGAACCCAAGAGCTTGCTTTTGCAAGGCCGGCACTTATGCCTTCTCCCCAGTCCCAACTTAACAGATTTCTATAGAGTGTCTCATTCAACAACAACAAAATATGCACTTTTCTCAGAAGCACACATAATATTTTCTAAAATTAGCTACATCCTAGAACATAAATGATAGTTAAATAAATACAAAAGAATTGAAATAATCCCTTGAAATGATCCCTTGAAATAATAACTTTTAGATCATATGGAATAAAACTAGAAATCAACAGCAAAACAAAGCCACAGAAACTGCAAACACACAGAGGTTAAATAGTACATTATTGCATAATCAAAGAGTCATAGACGAAATCAGTGAAGAAATTAAAATTTCCTGGAATCAAATGACAATGGCAGCACAACATACCAACCCTATCTCTGGAACACAAGGAAAAGACTCTTAAGAGGGGGATAAGAGGGGGTTAAGAGGGGGCTGGCCAGATAGCTCAGTGGACTAAAGTGCCTGCTTAGGTAGTCACAGGGACCAGAGTTTGACCCCAGCATGCGATTCTAGCCCTGCTCCCAGTGCGTGCTGAGACTGGGTGTGGTGGCGCGTGTCTGTAATCCCCGCACTTGGGAAGCTGAAAACAGGACAATCACTATGAGTCCAATCTGTGTAGTGAGACTAAGAGGGAAGGGTATATAGCTGTGAATATCCACATTACAAAAATAGAGTGATCCCAAATAAAGAAGCTAATGATGCACCTCAAAGTTCTAGAAAAACAAGAACAGTCCAAGTCAGAAATAAGTAGAAGGGGAAGAAGTTATAAATATCAGAGAGAAACTACTGAAATCAGGATAAAAAATACAAAAGATCAGTGAATCAAAAACTTGGTTCTTTGAAAGATAAATAAGAATAAATTCTTAGCCAGAACATTATTATGCCCTAAAATAAGGAAAGAAAGAAAAGACTTGTACCAGTGCAACTAGAAATTAAAAAGGTGAAGCAATGCCAAAATTCAGAGGATTATAAGTGTTATGGTCTGTAGCTAGACGTGCTACTAAAGTCTCTTTTGACCAGAGGTGGGGCATTTCAGAGATAGCTGCATCTAGGGTCTGTGATACTAGTATTGTGTATGATAACTATATGGAGAGAGTGAAGAACAGCCAAGCCACCCACCCTACTGTTTCATGGTGAGAGGAAGAAATTTGTCTTTCTATCACTTCCAAGGCTTTCAGGACATACCTGGAATCCAACAGACTGCTTCCCAGTCCCCCTTATTCGTCTAAGCTGCCAGGTAGCCATGGTGAGGCCGGGGTTGTTCATCAGACATTCCCCAGAGCTCTGGCTTGCCTTCAGGAGCTATTTCCACAGCCTCCAGGAAACCAATCATCTCAACATCCTACGGACTACACCAGTTGCCGGTCTGCTGGGGGTGTGTGTGAAACTTAAAGAACACATGTGTGCAAAACATCAGCAACACCAGCAGGTAGCATGGAGCAGAGCAGAGCACAGGAGCACAAAATCATATTATCAGATGTATGCATGTAAAATTGAAGAAGAAAAAAAAGAAAGAAATGTATAAGAAACTTAGAAGAGAAAAAGGACAAACAACTGAAGAAGAAGACAAAACAAATTAAAGCATTAACTGCTTCTTTCCATAGACTAGCAGAAATACACAGTAAAGTCCAAACCATCCTGCTTACATACATAGATAAATCTCTTTCCCCTACTCCCTCTCCTGTCCTCAACTCAGTAACTCTTTCCTTTGAATAAGTTCATTGCCTTTTACCAGCATCAATTGTACCCTTCAGACTCCAGTTTTCTTGGAAGACACCGCTGTATTACAACAAATACCATGAAATTCATTCATATTACTTTAAGTAAAAATTTGTATCACTTTAAATTTTTCTGTTTTAATTCTAATTTGTACTCTCTTTAAAAAATAAAGAAAAAAATTAAAAAGAGCGCCAAAGCTAAAGCACACTGCATTTTTATTGCATAATTCTTACATAGGTTGTTATCTCATATTTACATTCTTATAGAACCAGCACGTGCATATATACCTACGCTAAGTCATGATAAATAACTATATCCCACTGTGCACCTGCTCTAGACAAGTGCGGTCATGTTCTCAGGTGTGCTTAGACCCCTGGAGCTTTAAGGCAGTCTGAGTGGTTCCCCACACATGGAACCTGAAAAGACCCAGAACACCCAAAACAATCCTGAGCAAAATGATCAAAGCAGGGGGATCACAATCCCAGATTTCAAGTTATTTTACATATCTACAGTGATTAAAGCCAGCACAAAAACTGAAATGTGGATCAATGGAATGGAACTAAAGATGTAAAAACAACTCTATGTACCCTCTGCCATCTGATCAAGGGGAACAGAAACATACGCTGGAGAAAAATATAACTTCTATCATATATGGTGCTGGGAAAATTGGTTATCCATATGCAGAAGAATGAATCTAGACCCATATCTATCACCTTGCACTAATACCCAAATATAAAAACAAAGCACTGAATCTTCTGGAATATAAGATAGATAAAATTCTTTGAAGATATATGCATAGGCAATACTTTTCTGGACAGTACACAAATTGCACAAGAAACGACAAAAAATCAACAAATGGGATGATATCAAACTAAAAAGCTTCCTCACAGCAAAGTAAACAACAGAATAAATATATAATTTATAGAATAAAGGACATTTTTGCTAACTAATCCTTGATGATAGCCATTCTTTCTGGAATAAAGTAACATCTCAGTGTTTTCATCTGCATTTCTCTAAAGGCCTGAGCACTAATATCTAAGAAATACAAAGAACTTAAAAATAGCTACCCCCAAATAAAAGATCCCAATTTTAAAAATGGGCACTTTAAATGAATGAAAACTTTTTTTTTGAACTGGGGATTGAAATCAGGACATTGCACTTGCTAGGAAAGTGCTTATTCTACTGAACCATGTCCCCAGCCCTGAAAACTTCTTAAAAGAACAAATGGTCAATAAGTACATTAACAAAATGTTCATGGCCAGAAAAAATGGCTATCATCAAGAAATTGAAACACAACAAATGCAGACAAGGATGAATGAAAAAGTAAACCATGTATATTAGTGGTGAGAATCTAAAGTAGTACAAACCCTCTGGAAATCAATATGGAGATTTCTCAAAATACTAAAAGAAAAATTTCGTTTAACTCAGCTATACTGCTTCTGAGTATCTTCCTGAGAGTCAAGGACATCATCTTACAGTGATGTATGCATACTCATGTTTATAGCAACATCATTCATTGTAGCTAAATCTTAGTGGTCTATATGTGCATCAAGAGATAAACACAGAGAGGAGAGAGAGAGGGAGAGAGAGAGAGAGAGAGAGAGAGAGAGAGAGAGAGAGAGAGAGAGAATGGAGTATTATTGAGCCATAAAGCATGATAAACTTGAGTCCTTTGGAAAAAAAACTGAGTGCACCTTGAGAGCATAATGCTAAGTGAAATAAATCAGACATGGAAGGTTAAGTATGGCATATTTTCTCTCATAAAAGAAAACCAAAGTATAAATAATTTAAGAGCAAAATAAAAAAGATGATAGAAAACAGGGATGCAGACCTTGTGGAGACAAGAAAGGGCTCTAGAGATTGGAAAAGAAGAGACGGAGAAGAAGAGAAGGGGAATGAAAAAGAATCAAAGTGCAATACATATGTACCAACTCCTCATGATGAACGTATTTATTATGAATCACAAATACATACTAATAAAAATTAAAATATTGACAAACATTATAAACACTTATTGTTGAAAACACTGTGAGAAGTTTCCTGTGGAGATGGGAAGGAGATCTGGAGATAGAAGAGACAGGAGGACAAACCGGCCAAGGGGAAGTAAAAATGATTAAGAATTCATATGTGCTGGGTGTGGTGGCACAAGCCTATAGTCCCAGCACTCAGTAGGCAAGAATACTGCCAGGAGTTCAATGTCAACCTAGGCTACATCATGAGTTCAAGGCAAGTCTGGACTACATAGCGAGACCTTTTCTCACAAAAACAAAACATTAAAAAAGATGTGATATGTATATATACCAAGGCCCAAAATGAATGTATTAGGAATCCAGCATATACTAATAAAAAGCAAAAAATATTTTAAAATGGGGAAGAAGTTGTGCTCACTTTGGCAACATATAAGTAAAATAGGAAAAGTGGTATTTTGTTTATCTAAACTTTTAAGAGTTCTCAGATGTAAGGCACCTAAGTCTGAATAAAATAAGGAGCAAAGTAAGAGTGGAGTTAATAGGATCCTCTACCCTCAGAAACATCAATTTGAACATCTCTTCCTAGAAGAAAGTAACTTCACGAGACCTAAGGAAACTAGGTAAGCAATCACAGTACTTGTTTTTTTGAAAAATAACAATGAAAGTCACAGCGAAGAAGATAGGAACCACAAAATCATGGCAAACTTGGGCTAAGGACACTCTAGTGTCAAAACAACCTCAGAGAACATGCCTGCTTAAAATCTTTGTAAGGACAGACACAAACTTAGCCAAACTTCTAACACTGAAAGAAATACCTAATCCTTTAATGTGTGATGTCAGCACATGCATCAAGCCTCAGAAATATTCAGGTGATGTTATGTCACCAAATGAACAACATACAGCACCAGAAACAGGCTCTAGTGATGGAGATGTGAAATCTCTTAGGATTCAAACTAGCTACTTAAGGAAATTCAATGAACTTCTAGAAAACTGAAAGAAAAAAATGCAGTAATTTATCAGAGAAACTTAACAGAGAGATAAAAACAATAGAAAGCAAAAATCCCTGTAGCTGAAACCACAATGAACAAAATTTAAAATGCAGTACAAGATACCAATAGCAGAATTTATCAAACAGAAGAAATAATCAATGAGCTCAAATAGACCCAGAGCCCAGGCCGGGGGAGTGAGTGACAGGACCTGGGCCGTCGGATCCTGAATAGACCCAGAGCGCAGGTCCGGTGTGTGAATGAGACTGCCTGGGGCCCACTGGATCCTCATTTGACCCAGAGTGCAGGCCCAGCATGGA
>NW_004524645.1:11532727-11554090 GCF_000260255.1 Octodon degus
GAAGACAGTGGTATACAAAATGACACAGAGAAGGAACAAAATGCAGTCTCAGGCCCCGAGTCCACCCAGTACAACTGCAGAAGACACTAGCATTGAGGAAACTGGAAATCACACACCAGATATCTCTGAAATAATAGTGTTGGCAGTAAAGAAACAACTGCAGAAAGGTATAGAAGAAATCAGATCAGAAATAATATCAGAGCTAAAAAATTTAGTGATAACTATAATCAAAGAAGTACTAAGTGCTTCTAAAGAATACACTGATAAAAAATAGAGAATATAAAAATGATGGAATCCCTGAATAAGCAATTTAGGAAAGAAATAGAATGTAGGCAACAGGTTCAAAGTGATATACAGGAAATTAAAACCTCAATCACAAACTGGCAAAACCATTTGAGGGAACGTGAAAATAGACTTTCTGACCTGAAAGACACTACTGCAGCTAGTGAAAAAGTAAGAAAAGATCTTTTAAAAACAACTAGGATGCAGGAAAAAAATAATTCAATACCTGCAAGATGATGCAAAGATGAACAATGTAAGACTAATAGGCATCAATGAGAAGGAAGGAGTCAATACAAATGATATAAAAAGAATATGGGCAGAAGTAATAGCAGAAAACTTCCCAAATAGGGGGCAACAATCTGACATTCACATAACCGAAGCATATAGAACTCCAAATAACATCAACCCAATGAAAACCATACCCAGACATATAATAATCAAGATCTCAGAAATTCAGCATAGGAACAGTATACTAAAAGCCACTAAAGAAAAGAAACAGATCACATTTAAAGGGAAACCCATCAGAATAATGGCACATTTCTCTTCACAAACCATCAAGTCAAGAAGAACATGGAGCAAAGTACTTCAAGTCTTGCAAGAAAACAAATTCCAACCCAGACTGATATATCCTGCAAAACTATCTTTCAAATATAATGGAGAAGTGAAATACTTCCATGACAAAGAACAACTAAAGAATTTCATGATGACAAAGCCAAGCCTACACAGACTACTAAATGATGTTCTAGAGAGGGAACAAATTGATCACAGCCCCATGAATGAGAATGGAAAGAACCCAACAAATAGGGCACACAATTAAACACAGGAGAATAAGAGTAGTGGAGATCAAACTCAGGACCATGCATTTGCCAGGGAGATGCCACTGAACTATATCCCCAGCCCCAGATAATGCAATGTCTAGAACTCAACGAAACTTTAAAACTGAATTTGACTAAGTTTACTTGCTTTTTGTGTGTTATATTTCTAAACAAATCTAATAAGAATTAAATGGAGTTGGGAGAAGCAGTGAGGGGTGACAATCACTGTAATGATTCTGCCACAACTGCTTTAACTTTTTCCCTTTTTCAAACCTTAACAATTGAACAGTTATATTTGATGGGAAGGTGGGTGTTTTAATGTAAGCATTTCTATAATTTGAACATAATAAATTTCCTTTAAGATAAAAAAAGAAAAGAAAATACATGTTGACAGAAGAAAAAATGAGAAGAAATGAAGAAAGCTTACATGAACTATGGGACAGCATCAAATGAACAAATATTCAGGTCATTGGGGTCAGCGGGGACTTAGGAATGACAGAGTAAATAATTTATTGAGATAACAGAAAACTCAAACCAAAAGAAAGATACAAATATCTAGGAACTTGATGATAAGAGGCCATGAAACAAATTCATCTCAACACCAATACACTGTATATTTTAATCAAGTTTCCATCAACTGATGAATATGCAATGTGGTGGATTGCCAACTGGTGGTCAACTTGTTGCACCCAGCCTAACTGAACTAGTGTGGTGCTGGGTACAGGAGGCTCACCTGAGGATTGCTGCAGGCAGCATAAAAGGCAGAACTAGAGAAGGAAGCTGTGAGGAGCTGTTGGTTCCCTTGGAGAACTTTGTCCTATTAGCTATCCTGATGAACTTGACTATTCTCATCAGGAGGAGGGGCTTGGGACCTTGCTGTCACTGGGCATGGCTACAGTTCACTTTGTGGGAGCTCTGGTCCTCATCTTGAGCCTTGTTGCTGGCTCCAGAGGGTAGGATGGTGGACTTCTCAGTCTCCTGGAAAAGCTTGTTGTTTTGGCTTTCCGGATGGGAACTTGGCTTTCTTCATCACTGGAGGAGCTCGGAACCTCACAGTTGCTGAGGATGGCTGTGGTACCTTTGGGGGAGATTTGGTGCTTTCCTAAAGCATTGCTTCCTAGCTCTAGTGCAGATCCCTTAGCCTGCTAGCACTGATCCCTCATCCTACTGCCTCAAAATTTCTATTTCTACCACTGACTTTTGGGCCTTCCCAGTGTAGATCCATGAAGCAGGACTTCATGAGAAATTGTCATGGGCTCTAGGCTTCCAGTAGGACTTGTGGGAGGCATTATTATAGGCTGTAGGTTTTCAACTGGACTCATGTAGGATATTATGATCCAAACCCTCAGCTGGATTCTTTGGCCTTTAGTGTGTGGACAGATTTCCTGCATTTTTTGTATATGATTCTTTGGGCGATTAGTATAAAATAATCTTAGAAAATATGTGTCCTGTATTGTATTATTCACCTTGAAAAAAAAACCAAACCATGACAAAGAAAAGGCTAGATATAGATATAATGGAATAATATTCAGCTATGGATGAACTTGGAGGCATTATGTTAAGTGAAATAATGCAGACACATAAAGACAGATACTGAATTACTTGCTCATACATGTAATCTAAAAACTGATCTCATTGGGACTGGGGAGATGGCTCAGTGGAATAAGCACTTCCCTGGAAAGTGCAAGGGCCTGAGTTCAATCCCCAGTTCTGCCAAAAAACAAAACAAAACCAAAAAAAAAAAAAAACCCAAACTGATCTCATATAAGAGAGAAGAATAGTGGTTACCAGAAGCTGAATAGGCAAGGCAAATGGGGATGAGAAGAGATTGCTCAATATGTAGTTACATTACACAAAAGAGCTCTGGTGTACAGTATTATCAATAATACAGTGTGCATTTAAAAATAACTAGAATAGAGGATTTTGAATTTTTGCCACACAGAAATGACAAATGTTTGAAATGATTCATTTGCTAATTACCCTGATTTGTTCATTTTACTATGGATAGTTTGTGTTAAAATGTGTCAACATACCTCATAAATTTGAGCAATTATGTTCTAATTAAAATTAATATTAATTTTAAAAAGAAAAAGAAAGTATACATGCATACAACTGTGGGTAATAGGATACTGACATGACAAGACCTATTACAGGTTTCTTTGGGGACCACAACACTTAATTAAATATAGGGGGGCTGGGGGGATGGCTCAGTGGAATAAGCTCTTCCCTGGCAAGCACAAGGGCCTTATTCAATCCTCAGTTCCACCAAAAAAATAAATAAATATAGGACCCATGAGTTGGGACGGTGTTTTACAGAAATATCAGTACACAGGAGTAAACTACAAAAAGAAAAAAACAAAGCTGTAGCCTTTCAAAATAATGACACATTTATAAGAATGTGACTCTATTAACAAATTGTCATAAAGAAGATTGTAGGGTAGATGCTGTGGTGTGTGTGTGACACCCACATCCTCCCTTCAGGCTCAGCACTCATCCCTCAGTTTCTGTGAATGCTGGAGAATGACAGCTCTCTGGGAATACTCTCCACTGAACCGCTTCTTCACCAAGTTCATACTCCTATCCTGGGAATATCTCACACCCAGTGATTGGTAGGAGCAGAGGAATAAGTTCTTTCCCCTTTCCTCAAGGAGAATAACAGGAAAGGACCATCCCATGATTTTGGCCAAGGCTTTGTTGTGATTCTATCAAGCTCTGACCTACCATTAAGTCCTGTTGTCTTGCTGTCAGACCTATCATCATGCATTAGAGTGCCTGCTTGCACACTCAAATACATGCTCTAGGCCTATGCATTGACTAATCTTTCTGAATAATCACTGACAAGCTTTGAGTATGCCTATCTGGATACTTCTATCATCAGACCCATGGTTTGTCAAAGTTGTAACTTCTTTTTTTTTAGGCTAGTATTTTTAAGCAGCTCAAAAGGGCATTTAAACAATTATTCTTAGAACGGAATGCATTGCCAGGCACCCTAAAGACATATCCATGTGCTACATCTTCCTTAAACAGACAGCATTGATCATTTAAGTAAACCAACAATTAGGTTGAAAACAGAAGCAATAATAAAGGTAAGTGATAAATCCACTAACTTGTGAAAATCATTTTGAGGATGCTACTTTTAAGAAAGCGACTTACTCAGAAACTCACTTAAGTGCTGCTTTAAAAATATGAAGTGTCAACCTTCTTAAGAAATGGAGTATATTAGCAATGTAAAAGTGCAGCTTCTTTCTCAGACTTGGGCTTGCTTTGTCTCATTCAAGCTAGAGTGAAAAACTAATGATCCTAAATAGGTATCTCAGTTAAGCAGGATCTTATCTAGCCATTTATTGATAAGGAAAATATATTGAACCATTCTCTCTCTCTCTCTCTCTCTCTCTCTCTCTCTCTCTCTCACACACACACACACACACACACACACACACACACACACACATTACTCTATTTGTGTTTTTGAGGGAAAAAGAAAAGAAACCTATCTTGCAGGCTGGGATTTCCTTTCAGCAAACATTTGAAACAGCATTGGTTTATAAAATCAACAAAAGGGTTTCAAGAATTAAAAACCAAGGACTTCAAGAATGGAAGACTAGGAAGATTCCCTCCACTAAACTCAGCCCATGGTGATTCAGCCTCTACTCCTTAAGGTAATTTGAATGTGAAACATCATTTGTGAGGATCTAAGGAAGACTGGTACACTCTTTACAGCCCGAAGGAAATGCAGTGCCACTCCCATACTCTAGTCCCCACATCTCTCTAAATTATAGGGCACAGAAAATGCCACTATACCACATATGTCAACACAGTAAGCCAAGCAGGAAAGAGCTTCATTTACTATAGCCAATGAGTTTCAACTATTCTCATTGTGATTCAAATAATCAATGTATTTTATATGGAGCCCAGTTTCATTATAGCTACAAAATGCATACTGAAAATTTCCAAAATAATGTCCTCTACTATTTTCCTATTCCATTCTAGTCTAATCTATCCTATTTTTTCAATAATGCTAGTCTCAACTCACCAGACTGATCTCTCCACCCATGGAAGGAAGATGACCTGCAGTATGGAAGACATAGTGCTAAAGGGCCTAGGTCAATTTTGTATTTTTGCCTTAGATTGCTGTTATTATAGTCATACATTAAAAGCCTAACACTTGAGGTGGTGGTATTGGAGGTGGAGCCCTTGAGATGTGATAAGGTGATGATGGTGGAGCTTTATGAACAGGATTGTTGCCCATATAGAGAAACCTGAGGAAGTTCCCTTACCCTTTCCACCATGTGAGCACATTGTGAGAAGATGAACATCTATGTCTGAGCCAGTAAGTATCTCTCACCAAACACCAAGTCTGCCATGCCTTTATCCTGCACTTCTAGCCTCCAAAAGCTTGTAAAAGTGACAAGTTTCCTAATCTAAGGCATTATTTTACTTACTTTTCTTGCTGCTGAGACAAAATACCCAAAACCCAAGTAAAGGGGAAAAGGCTTATTTAGCTCATTGTTTGAAGAGGTTTCAGTCCATATATTGGTTGGCGCCAAGACAGGTTGGCACATGGTGGAGAGGCAACAGTCCATGGTGGCAGAAGACAAAAGCAATAGGAGGGGAAGACAAGCCTCTTTCTTCCTCTTATATTGTATCCAATCTATGAGGATTAGGGCAGTGCCAATCCAATCAGTGGATTGATTGAGCAATTCCTCACCCTTAATCCCAGCATTGCATTATCAATCACACACTCTAAATTCAGCCACCTCCACAGAAACCCTATGACTACATGAGGCTTTGGGGGAACATTTAGACACAAATCATAACCGGCATTGCTAGGTCACTACTCTGCGCATTTATTTAGTTACTTAGTTATTTTTGAGACAAGATCTCACTATGTAGTTCAGGCTTGCCTTGAACTCACTATGTAGCCCAGCCATGCATCAAATTCATGGTGATCCTCCTGCTTCAGTCTCCCAAATACTGGGATTATAGGCATGTACCACCACATCCAGCCTTGTCCATTTAATTTTATTAGAAACTACTAGACATTTTTCTCTTCAAATGAAGAAATATTTTATACATTAGAAATAAATCTGGGCCTGGGGAGATGGCTCAATAGAATAAGTGCTTTCCTGGCATGCGCAAGGGCCTGAGTTCAATCCTCGGTTCCACCTAAATAAATAAATAAATCTGAACAATTTTACTATTAGAATGTGTGTTCTTATGTGAAAAGAATGATGATCAAAAATTAAATTTCTTTTGTCTTTCAAATATAAAAGTTATTTACATATGAAAGCATTTCTAGGTCTTCTGAAAGCATTGAAAACCATAACCTAAGGACCAGAAATGGATATATCCCCTTTCTTAAAGGTGTTGGTATTATAGTACACAAAGGCTGCCTTCATAGTACTCATCTGCTTATTTTCCTTTGCCACTAGACTGAGTTTACTGAAGGCAGAGATTCTGTCTTTGCCAGATGTAATCTCAATACTCTAGGAAGCTGAGGTAGGAGAACCACAAGTTCAATGTTACCTAAACAACTTAACCATTTAGTGAGAATTTGCCTCAAGATAAAAAATAAAATATTTTGCCTTTGGTGCCTAACACAGTGGTCTGGGAATAGTAGGTACTCATTCAATAATTCTACTCATTTTTCAAATTTGGTTGCTCATCATTTCAATATTGATCTACAGGATAATTTTATATGATTCTTGGTTACTTTCTCACTGCTGAAACAAAAGTACCCTCCATTCATTAAGGAAAAAAAGATTATTTCACTTCAGTTTGTAGAGATTTCAGTCCATATAGGCTGGCTCCAAGGCAGGGCAGCATAGCAGAAAGACACTGCAAAGGAGAAAGTCCATGGCATGGCAAACAGAAGGCAAGGAGTAGCAAGCCTGCCTTCCATCTTTTCCTTTTACTCCATTCAGGCTATCAGCCTTTTAGGTGACACCATTCACACCCAGCTTGGGGCTTCCATTATGCATGCCCAGAACTGTACTAAACCAATTTAGTTATCATACACCCTTAATCTCAATATCATACTCTAACCCAGCATGACCCATTCATGATCCAGCCACCTCCTCAAAGCCCCACCTATGCGTGCACAAGACTTTGAGGAAACATCTAGATAGAAGCCATAACAATATGGAATGGATATAAATCTTCCATCAGACATATATATTGTGCCTATTTTTAGTCTACATCTGGCCTTTCACTTTAATATTGTCCACATTATTTTTAATGGATACTTACTTTCCCATTATGGTAGCAGCTTCTTTATCATTCTCTCTATATATTTATATTTATAGGGAAAAAGTGTGCTTTAGTGGAAAACTGCATTGTCTGGGGCATACACTTCTGAATTCTAGATGATCTGATTCTCTACCTTTTATCATCTTTGAACCATTTTTATTCCTTAAATTGTATATAACTGGTAGAAGTCCACCTATAGACATGCAAATAAATTATATCTGGTGGAGTTTCAATTAATGTCCTTCTACCACTGTGGAAGAAGCCAATTCTTCCTCCTTTTGCGCATTCATTTTAATATTCTGATTTATACATGTGTCTGAGCTTTGAATTGTCCTTTGAAATGGTTGTAACATTTTACCAGTTAGTTCATTAGTAATGGACTAAATAAAATCTCTAATTTGTGTTCCTTTTATACTTGTACAGAAGTCTTGATTTTACCTTTTAAAAATTATCAGTACATTGTTTTCAATTTTTCCCTTTTACAATGGAGGTTATAGCTCTTATTACAGATTTATTTTTGTGGAGGTCTCTGAAGAGTAAATAGTACTCATGTTCTCTTTACAAATCAAAACAACCTTCAGGAAGGGATTAAGCAACTTAATGAAGGTATAAGGCATAAAGACGGAAATTTCATTTTTTAACAAGGAAAAGGTCAAATTAGGCACGAACCAAAGACATAAAGCTAATGGCAGGATTTCAAGTATTGTAAGGCAGAGTGAATGAGGAAACGTGTTTGTTTATTGGTCATTTACTATTCTCAAACCACTGTGTTAGGCACTAAAGACATAATCTTTACTTTTAGGAATCTCAGGTTAGAGGTAAAGGCAAGTATTTAAGCAAGTGAGTGGGACTGCACCTATTTCTGGATCGCAGATTATAGTTTTTGGGTGTCTGGAAATGCTTTCTTATAGAAAGTTAAATTTTGATCTTCATTCTTTTCACATAAGGACACATTCTAATGGCAAATCTATTTGGTTTCATTGCTAATACATGAAATATTAATTAAGGTACTCATCAATGGGTATAGGCACAATCAACTTGTGATTCCTCCCATTTCTAATAGCATGAATTCTAAGGGTGATATGTTAACACACTGCACTAATGCCAGGGGTCACTTCAGGAAATTGAAGCTGTGGTATATCACCAGGTATAAAAGGTTTTAGCATAGGAATTAGCAGTTTGTTGGATCATTAAGAGGACAGACAGAGCTGGGGATGTAGTTCAATGGGTAGCACTTGCGTAGCATGCACAAGGCCCTAAATTCAATCTCCAATAACACACACACACACACACACACACACACACACACACACACAGTAGGACAGAGGTCAAAGGAGGTCCCATCAAAGATGAAGGAAACAGATACTAGAGATCTCAGCTTAAACTGCCAAAGCCCAAAAGATGGTGGGTGAGCTGTTAGTTTTTAGGAGCCTCTGAAACCCCCCTCACCCTATCCTCCCTGCTGTCTGAAGCTGTGAAAAGTATGATTCTCACCAGTTTCTCAGAAGATTTATGTAAATCTGTTGTGTGTCAATGGGTCTGGCTATGAAGAATTTTTTAGGGAAGGGTCTACAGGGTGTTCAGGATTTCACTACTAGATCTGACTTGTAGTGATCTGCATGTTTACAGCCTCCCAAGGGCTGGGATTACAGGCATGCGCCATCACTCCCAGTCTCAATTGTCGTCTCAGCATGCCCTAGGGGTGGGGGCAGCACAGAAGGCCTGGGGATTGAACCCCTGGCCCCTGCGCCTGCTTGCAGGTGCTTTAATCTGCTGAGCTATTTGGCCAGCCCTGAAGAACTGTTTTTACCTTCAAGTTTCATAGAAGTTCTTCTAAGTGTCAAACTCTAACCTGGAATCATACTAAGACAGGGACCTGGGAGGATACGCTTTCAGCTTCTCCTCTACAAAAACAGATTTGAGAAAGGCAAGATGGTCATAAAAAAAAAGCCTGACACACAGCTTAGGCATAAGAAGTAGTGGCCATAATCATCACCATTCATAAAGTAACAGAGATACTACAGCAAGTGCTGAAATTCTCCATGCTTGAAACTCTTTTCTCTTTAGGATTTCTGTCTGCCCCAAGCCTCCAGAAAAAAAAAGGGGGGGGGGCAGTCATGACCCTAGAAAGTAAGTGCTAAATAATTCAGTGGTGTTGAAAACTATGAGAGGTCAGGCCAGCCAAATAGTTCTGTGGATTAAAGCACCTGCAAGCAGGCACAGGGGCCAGCGCTCAATCCCCAGGTCTGCCGTGCTGGCCCTGCCCCTGGGGGAGCGCTGAGAAGGCAATTGAGACTGGGAGTGATGGTGCACGCCTGTAATCCCAGCTCTTGGGAAGCTGTAAACAGGTGGATCACTACAAGTCTAATCTAGTAGTGAGACCCTGAAGATCCTATAGACCCTTCCCTAAAAGTAAAAAAAATTAAAAGAAAAATATGAGAGGCTTTATGAGCTAATAAACACGCCTAGCGTAAGAGTGAGACTGGGGCTGGCAAGATAGCTCAGTGGACTAAAGCACCTGCCTAGGCAAGCTCAGGCAAGTGCAGGGACTGGGGTTTGATCCACGGTATCACATGTTGTGCTGGCCCCACCTGCAGGGTAGGCTGAGCTGGCCACAGAATTGGGGGGGGGGCATAGTAGCCTATGCCTGCAATCTCAGCACTGGGGAGGCTGAAAACAGGAGGATCACTATGAGTCCCAGTTGTGAGACCCTATAACAACCAAATACATTTAAAAAAAATAGTGAGAGTTGCAGTCCTGGCTTTGGTGCCTGTGGCTCTGTGATTTGGGGCAAACTACTGAACCATCTTGTTAACTGTTTTATTGAATAATTCAAGAGGCTGCAGTACTAAGAAGAGCACAACATCTCTGGGGTGCTCTTCCTAAGTGCAAATAGAAGGACATTCTAAAAGAAAATAACTGTCCGGTGTCCCTCAAAATTGTTGAGGTCAGAAAAAACAAGATGGAAGAATTGTCAGATTAGAGGAGCTAAAGGAGATGTGGCACAAAATAAATGCTAGGAGGATCATGGATTGAATACTGAAAGCCGAAAAAGAACTTTAATGGAAAACCAGGTGAAACATGAAGACAATTTGGCATTAGCAGTATTATACCCATGTTAATTTCTGAGTTTGATCACTGTACTATGGTTATGTAACCTTGTGACACCAAAGGAAGCAGAATGAAGTATATATAGGAACTCTGTACAATTTATGCTTTTTTTTTTTTTTTTTTTTTTTTTTTTTTTTTTTTTTTTTTTTTTGCGGTACCAGGAATTGAACTAAGCACTTATTCTACTGAGCTATCTTCCTGGGCCCTGTGCATCTCTTCTGTAAGTCAAAATTAAGTTTTCTGCAAGTCCAAATAAGAAGTTAAAAAAATAAAATGTGCTATCTAAATATCAAGAGTAAATTTGTTAGTTTGTAACAGGCCCACATGGAATTACAATACACGGATAACTACACAAAAACTATATCCTGTGGTGAAAAATCATACCTATGAATTTGAAGGGTTCCTGCAGGAATCAGAGAAAGATATTGCTTAATCAAAAAAATGGCCTTCTGTAGGAAAACAATAAACAACGATGTCCAATGGCTAAAGATCAGATGGAACAAAAGGACATTTCAACTGATTATGGCTTCAGAAAATGACAAGAATCTGATTCCGATACCATCTACTTAACACTGTTCAAGACACCCAAAACTTACAATAAGTCTGAAGAAAATGAACACACTCATCCACAAATATTCCTCCAAACCTACCTCTGATTACATCCTGGGTTACTTCCTTCCCTTACACAGAAAGTCAAAAGCCTCAAATGCCCAAAGCAAAATATCCACTCAATGCATGAAGCCTCAAAAAAGAAATTAAAGTCAGATATAGTGGTACACCTTTGTAATACTAGCACCCTGGGAGGCTGAAAGAGAAAAACCAGTTTCGAGCCAAATGTAGGCTTCTTAGCAAAACCCTGTCTCAAAAAATACAATAAAAAGGGGGTGCTGGGGATGCAACTCTGTGCAAAATCCCTAAGTTTAATTCCCAGTACAAAAGAAATAAAAAGCAGAAATTATTATAGAAAAAGTTAGGGGCTAGGGAGATGGCTCAGTAGAGTAAGTGCTTGCCTGGCAAGCGCAAGGGCCTGAGTTCAGCCCCCGGTTCTGAAAAAAAAAAAAAAAAGAAAAAGAAAAAGTTATATTTCTTTACTTGTGTTTGTGGACTAAGAGTTCAATCTGTCACCCATCAATTTTCCAAACTAATTTTACTAATTGTATGGAAATCATCGATTATCCTATCCCAAATGAGGTGAGCATATTTGTTAGCATGGTGAAAAGGTCACTGCAAATTTAATGTATTGCATGGTCTTGCTCATCAAGGAAGAAATCAAACAATCTAGATGTCACATTGATGAAATTAGCCAAAAACATTATTAATAAAAAAACACTGCAGGTAACATTAATACAAGTTCTGTAAAATGAGTTCATTAAAAATACACAACTTACTTGGCATGGGAGTATATGTCTGTAATCTCAGCTACTAAAGAGGCTGAGGCTGAACTACTGTGAGTTCCAGGCAATTCTGGGCAATTTATTTTTTTTATTTTTTTGCTATAATTTTATTGATAAACAAATAGCAATGAGACAGTTTCAAATCAAATCGGTAGGACAGTTTTAATAATTAACACACTGCATACATTCTTCTTAGTGGTTAACTGCTGTACAAGATGCGGACTTGATATCTTATTTACAAACACCATTAGAACAAATCATTCTATTCATTAAGAGAATGTAACTATATATTCTATTCATTAAGAGAATGTAACTATATATCTATCCTAACCACTTTGAATACACAGATACAAAATGGACATTCATTTGTATACCCTTTTTGTGAAGTTCCATTATTTGAATATTATAGGTGTGTAAACTCAGCAAAATATTCTAAAAGACTCCAGTAGCCCATAATAGTATTGGGTCTTCTGCTTAACTGGCAATGTAAGAAATTGTTGACCTGAGTCCCCCACAGCTCAACATAATAGCTTGGCTTTCTTATATTTCGTTTTTATTTTTTTCTTCTGGATGGTTAAGACCAGGGTAAAGCAGGACCTATGCAACAAGAGTTGTAGCTTTTGGGTCTGAGAAGGTCAGTGAAATCCCCTCAGGATTTATCCTGAGATCCTGTACCTCAGATTGTAGAACCTTTGTCAGTGTCAGCCATGTGGATGAGTCACGGCCATTGCTTGGCCAATGTGCTCTCTGTGAAAGCCTGAGAGAATGTTTTCTCTCCATGTGACTCTCCTTAGGCACACTCTACATCATTGATCACTTTCCTCTTTGGCCCCATAATCTCCTTTATCAGAAAATTTGGGACACTACCGAGTTACATGACATTACAGTACAAGTTCTCATATGTCCTGAGTCTTAATTGACCTTAGAATGCTAGGGCCAAAATGTTGGCTTTCCTTGTGGCCCTCCTTTTTCTCTAATTTTGGTCTGCAAATTCTGGGCAATTTAGCACAGCCTTATCGCAAAACACAACAACCATCAACATATTTATAGTAAGAATATTTTCAATGTTTATTAATTTTATTTTGAAAAAATATTAAACATTTAGCAAAAGCAAGTCTTATGAACAGATATTTATTGGCTAATACAATTAGAGGATTAAGGTGACCACATTCTAAAGACAGGATTCAAGTTAGTTTAAAATAAAATATGACATCTTTATAAAATTTATTTTGCTCAATCAAATGTTTATATTATTATTACTAGAAAATGGGAACTGCTTTTGAATACTAGTTTAAAGGAGATTACTAAAACTAGGGATGCAGCTTGGTAGCAGAGCACTTGCCTAGCATGCACAAAGCCCTGTCTTAGATCCCTAGTACTGAAAATCATAAAAATAAACTGACCATCCAGTGCAATAGCCACTATCTACTTGCTATTGTTTACTCTTAAATTTTAATTAGCTAAAATGAGATAAAACGTTAAATGTACTTCATCCAATTAGCCACATCTCATATGCTCAAAAATTTCATATGCCCAGTCACTGTAACAGACAATATAAATTTTATTTTTCAAATTTGTTTTCATTTTCTTTTCTTGAAAGCATGTTGTAATATTCAATCATATGGCCCATCTTGCATAACTATATCTGATAATCTGACCAACAGATTTTGATAGAAATAGATAATATATCAATCATTGTTACTCATCTATTCTTGTTTTGAAAATCTGTATTATGTTACCCTGTTTCTGTCTTTGTTTTTGTTTTTTCTTGCTCTTGTGTTTACTCTTCAAAATAAAATTATAAGGGCTGGGGAGATAGTTCAGTAGAATAAGCGCTAGCCTGGCAAGTGCAGGGTCCTGAGTTCAATCCCCAGTACCGGAAAAAAAAAAAAAAAAAAAAAAATATATATATTAAAAAAAAGTTCCATGAGATAAGGTCGTTCTAAATATCTTATATATACAATCATAAAAGTATAAACCATATGAATATTGAAAAATGTTCACAAACATAAAGTATTTTACTGCTTTAGTTCCAGTCCAAGAAATACTTGATGGACCAGAACATGTGAATCTAATTTGAAATCTACATATATAAGTTGAATTTTATTCTTGCCAATTATGTAATTTTTATAATTCTACTTTTAAGGCTGGGGAGATAGTTCAATGGCATAAGTGCCTGCCTGGCACATACTAGGTCCTGAGTTTGATGCCTGATACAAAAATACATATTTTTGTAATTGCCAAATAATAATTGTATATACTTATGGGGCACAATGTGATGTTTTGATAATGTATTTAGAATGTGGATTACTTTCATGTATTAGCTCTATTACTAATAATTTGTACAATTATTTGTGAAGCTGAATGGTGAAGTTAAGGACTTAGATGAATCTAAATAATTGGTCAAAACCCTTTTGCTCTTTATGGGAGGTTCTGTATACAGGTGACTTGTAAGTTGAAGGTCAGCCTGGGTACACAGTGAGATATCTCATTAACAACAACAAAAAAATAAGTGGCAAGCAGATAATCCAGCAGCATTAGCACCTGCTTAGGAAGTGCAAGGTCTTGAGTTCAAATCTTGGCAAAAAAAAACTTAAAAATAAATCCCCTTGAGGATAAGGACAGGAGAGGGAGTGGGGGAAAGAGATATATCTATGTATGTAGCAGGATGGTCTGGATACTTGTACTGTGGATTTCTGTTGGTCTATGGAAAGGAGCAGTTAATGCTTAATTTTTTTGTCATCTTAATGTTTTTCCTCTTTCTTAATTTCTTGTAACTTCTTTCTTTTTCCAATGTTGCATGCACATATCTGGTAATGTGAACAACTAATTTGAAGACAATATGCAATACAACAAATACTATCAAATTCATATTGTTTTGTTCAGTGAAATTCTGTATCATTTGTAATTTTTTTCATTCTTAATACTATTTTGTGTTCTCTTTAAGAATAAAATTTTTAAAAAGGATAAATTTCTTTTGGACCTAAGGCCTCAAGCATGTTAAACATGTGCTCTGTCACTGAGCTATACTTTCAGGTAACCAAAACAAATCTTTTGCATCTAATCTTTATAAAGTTATACTAAGTTTCACTAAAATATTTTAAAAGTTGAACTTAATTTCAAAAGATATTTCATATAAAATATACATTCAATAAAGTGGTTATACAAAAACATCTTAAACTAGTTCACAGATGACAAAAATAACAAGACTTGTCAATTCTCACATAAATTGTAGTAATTGATTGGCAACATTACTTTCTGTTGAACTTTCTTCTCTATCTTATCCCCAAATTGAAGTTAAGGTCAATTATGTAAGACATAGATATAGGTTACAAGCAAATATCCGTAGTAACTCTTACATGGGAAATTTTTTCTTAACTAAAATTTGCATTAAATCAATGAGGGCTGTTAATTTTCTTTAAAATCAGGGGCTTAGGTTAAAAAAATCTTACTCATGAATAGATTTTTGAAAACTCTCCAAAATGCTGCCAATATCCTTGAAGACTAATTTCATGTCATTAAATTTCTGATCACTATTTTCTTTCACTTTAATACTGTGAGATTTAACTTTGTACAGACTTTGACTAGTAAAATCTACCTGAAAAATACAGAAAATATTAAACTTTTACCAAGACACTTTAGAAACCAAGAATAAGGTTAGTGTCTTTTTTTTTTTTTTGGCTCCTGAATGCCTTCACAGCAGGTTTGGCTGGCTTGAGTTGTGGGGATGAACCACAGCAACCTGAGCCTGACTGCTTTGGTGAAGCAGCCACTTAAAGAACTGAGCTAAGGGGCAGGCCCCCCATGGTAAGTGTCTGAATTTGTTCAGATTCTTATTACTCACAGTGACATAGTCTTTAAACTTAAACTACTTTACAGGTACCAAAATGTCTCTGGATATAATTTTATGTGTTTACCCTGAGGAAACATCTATGCTAAAACATTATCATGAAGTAATTGAAAGAATACTATCACTATCAGGAGTAAAGAAAGTAAGTCATGTCTGGAAGGTTTAGGTCAAACAAATGTTATGTCTGTCAATCCTAAGATTCTGAAGAAATGTATAATAAAGCCACAGTAGAAACTTTGGACACATACAAATCACACCTCCTTCTAAATCAGCACAGTTTACATGTAAGCTCTGGTGTTTCAATTCACTTGATAAATACTGAGTGTCTACCATATACAAATTGCTATGCTTGCATCATGGTTTGTGCTTCCAACCACAGTTTTCTACTCATTCTTCACTGACACTCAGATTTCACTTGTTACTAAGTGCTAAATCTATTTGTTCTCTACATTCAAACAACAATAACCATTGTCAGGCATTTGCTACTATTCCCTCAATCAGAAGTTCACAGCAGCACTGCCTATCATTTCATCAGAAACAGAACCATTAGATATTTTCCTACTTCAATTCTGTCTCCCTTCACAGGCAGAAAAAGAGCTTTGGCTGTTTATTCAGGTTTATTTTGGAATTATAACTAAGAGGCTTACAGTTGATCTAACATTTTTTAAGAAAGTGAGATGGATGACATTTCAAAGCTTGAGTCGGTTTCAGGGTCAGTTTCATTATTATCACTTGACTCTGGCTGTGCTGACTGCTTCTTTTGTAATTTGACTGCGGTCTTCTTGAGGTCAGATTTAAAGCTATTGATATGGTTGTCTATGGCGATCACACACAATTTCCAGTCACATCCATTTGCTGATAGATCATAAAGAGGATAGTTGTCTTGGAGAAACTCTGGTGGTAAAGTCCCAAAACAGAACAATTATTTCTCACAGAAATGACAATGCCAGTAACACAGCATATATCCAAAGCTTCTAGCAACATGTATCAAAGTGAAAAGATTTGCATACCCAAAGAAATAAAGGAAACTGCAGTAGGTCACTGGATTTATTATCACCCTCTCTCCTGCTGAACTAAACATTTTTATTAACAAAAATGTTAATAACTTCTCATTTGGGGAAGTGAGGGAAAAGTTTGTCCCATATGCTCATGAAGCAAAGCTGGGATGAGTAATCAGCACATGGGAAGACAAATACAGCATCTCAAAGCCTGCAACAGACAGTGACAAAAGACCAAAACTCATTGCTATATTCACTAGAACACTAGTCCTGGAGGAAGTTTCTTGTGGAAAGGGTTCTGATTGAGTAAATTAGAAACATTAGACCCCCGTGGGGGATTCATACTACTCACGGCATTTTAAATACTCTGTGAAATACCATAGCAAAAGTGTATAACATCAGTAACTGTCATTATTCAAAGATTATAATTGCAGTAGCTCTGGTAGCAAAATGAGAGAGGTGGCAGTGCAGAAAAAGAGAGCTGGACCTGGCAAGTTTGACAGCTAAAGGCATTTGACACACATTTTTAAAAAATGTATTTAGTACAGGGTCTATAGGGTTTCACTAGAGATTGGACTCATAGTGATCCTCCTGTTTTCAGCCACCCAAGCACTGGGATTATAGGCTCACGCCACCACACTGAGTCTCTGAAACACATTTTAAAATTGAGAGCCCACTGAGGCCCTTGAGGTGCTTACTAGCTTAAAATCTTTCCAGATTATTTGACTAAGAAGCACATTATTCTTGAAATACCTAACAACTGGGGATTGAACTCAGGCCCTTGCATTTGCCAGGGAAGCGCTTATTCCATTGAGCCATCTCCCCAGCCCCTCTCAATAAAAATTTAAAAAATCTGTAGTCTATTAATTTTCTCTTTATAAACTAGTCTCTATAGAGCTCTAAAGAGTCCTTAAGTGACAAACTTTTGTCAACAAGAAGTTCTTATGCGAGGGGGACTGGGGAGATAGCCCAGTAGAATAAGCACTTGCCTGGCAAGTGCAAGGGCCACAACTTTGGTTAATGGACACAGTTATCTTTCACTACTGAGTTCTCTCCAAAACAATCTTAGAATAAGAAATTACTCTATGATGAAATAATAACATGGTTTATCCATTCAATGGGATACTAGTCAGCAGTTAAAATGTATGAGCAGGTCTCTAAAAACAATATAGATGGATAAAAAGTTTACAGTACTACCTTATCATTTTCAAAATCTCTATGACAGTAATGGATAGACAAGTATTGATTATATTACTATATTCCTGTCTATACATTTTTGTGCTTGCAATTGTTTGTAATGAAGTGATACTTTCATTAGAGATTACATTAGAGGCCATAAGCCCAGGCTTTCTCCTACTGTAGGCATCTCCTATCTCTGGTCACCCAGCCTTTTCTGGAGCTCCTCTAGTTCTCCAAGTTCATTTTATCCTTATGTTAAGGTGAAATATGCTTTGCTGATGGCTTCAACTCTTTGGGTCTGGCTGTGCCCCTTGGGACAACAATGGCTCTACTGAAATAACTCACTTCACTGCCCTTCTACAAAGCAACAGAACTTTTAATTTTATGATAAATCTGTTTAAATATGCCCTATATGAATAATATGGCAAACTTATGCTTTTTTTTTTTTTTGCAGTACCAGGAATTGACCTCAGGATCTTGTGCTTACCAGGCAGATACTTATTTTACTGAGCTATCTCCCCAGCCCTTATGCTGAATATTTTTTATTTCAAAAGATATCCTTGAGGCCGGGGAGATCCCTGGTTCCACCAAAAAAAAAAAAAGATATCTTAATTTCCATATAATTAAGAGAAAAAACAAGATGAAATACACAAAACAATATTTTTCATCAACTTGTAAGGAATTTACCTAATCTCATTAATTATTAAAGTGTAAAAGTCACATTGCTTCCCTCACATTAAGACATTATTTCTTCTATAAATACATTCATTTCCATTATTAGTTAAAAACCTTTTCTACTTGAAGATATGAGGATATTGAGTTTGGAATTTTTGTGTGCTGGGTTAGACCTGTGGTGTCCAAATTGTAAGGTATACTCAGCTACTAGGTTGTAAAGTCAGTTGTAGCAACATTTTTAAAAGAAATATAATATAATCCAGGCATGGTGGCATACACCTATAGTTCCAGCACTTGGACGGCTGAGCTAGGCCATGAGTTCAAGGCCAGCCTAGACTACAAAGTGAGTTCAAGGCTGACATGAATTACAGTGAGGCCTTGTCTCAAAAAAAGAAAAAGAAAAAGAAAAGGAAAGTAGAAGAAGAAATAGAAGAAAACACTGAAATACAATTCTTACAGAAAGTGTTATTGATGAAACTTTTGATTTAATTTTTTTAACAAACCACACATACACACTCATGAACTAGGTCATAGTGTAAGTTGTTGTTTTACTACAAGTTGCAGTAAATTTTTAAAGGTGGAAAAAATGGGTCAGATGATAGAAAATCCTTACAAAAGGACTTGTAAGCAAAACTCCTTTAATTTAGTATAAAATACAATGTTATTTCAATTTGCCCTATATGAGGAAGGAACAAACTGAAATCAGGCTAGGTGGGGTTCAGAACAACGTCTTTCCTGGGCACCAGAAACATAAGTAAGAAAATATTCTGTTTCCTACTTTGGATTTCCCAGAATTGTTTTTGAAAGCTTTTCTACTTCATTTACATATGTCACAAGTAGAGGCTACACTGTGCTAATATTCACCATAAAAAAACTAGCAAATTAACCTGCTGTGGTGCTGCTGACACTTCTACAAACTGATGAAGCCTTTCAACTTTGACCTTAAGCCTCAATGAAGGGGTTGAAGTTTCTATACTCTCAGCAGGGAGCAGAGAGCAGGGAGTCATAGTCAATAACCCTTTTCTATTTCTTTCTTTCTTTGCTTGTATTTAGGACAGGGTGTACAGGGTGTACACGGTCTCACTGCGTAGATCGGACTCGTAGTGATCCTCCTCTTTACAGCCTCCCAAGTGCTGGGATAACAGGCTTGCACCACCACGCCCAGTCTCAGTGTGCCCTGGGGGAGGGACTGGCACAGTAGGCCAGGGGATCAAACTCCTGACCCCTGTGTCTGCCTAATCAGGTGCTTTAATCCACTGAGCTATTTGGCCACTCCTCAATAACCCTTTTCCTATCCTAGTAAAGTGGTTCAAGGCACAGCAACTAGCCCTAGGAATCCAAAAGCAAAAAAAAAAAATATTAATGAACTTTGTTATTTTCTAACAATGGACTTAGTACAAATACCACCTCTCCTCAGAAGATACACAAACTGGATGGATTCTTCTCTGCCTTTCTTTCCTAAAACAAGTGGCTTATATTTACCCCAACATACACTACATGTCACAAACCTCGGAGGGCATTAATCCTATTGCAGTCAAGGGCACACAGGCCTTCCTCTACATTGCCATAGACGTTACTTTTGAGTAGGACATCTTCTGTGAACAGGTGGCGAAGAAGAAATTTGGCCGACTGCTGTGGGTGACACTGGGATTTTGCTACATGCAGTACTGAATTTAGTAACTTTATTTGTCTGGATGGATCTCCAAAGTATCCTAGAAGCAAAAAAAGAGAAAAACATCAATTTTCATGGCAGATATTAAGTTGCATATTTTAAAAGGCTTTGATAGAAAGACTGATTTTTTTTTTTTATTTTGTGTTTGGTGCTGGGGATTGAAGCCAGGGCCTTTCATTTCACACTGAGCTACAAATCAGCCCTTTTCAATTTTTTATTCTGAGTCAAGGTCCAGGCCAGGCTCCACCTTGAAATCTTCCTGCCTCAGCCTCCCAGAATGCTAGGATTACAGGCGTGTGCCACCAGACGTGGCTGATTTTTCTGAATTTTTAGACTTGAGACTTTCAGAAGTTAAGAGAAGCCTTAAATTTTAGTGGACTGTGAGGTATCATGAGAAATGAGGCAGAAATAACTGCTAATGTCTTTACACATGTTCCTCTTCTTCAAAATGAAGATTTAGTATACTGCTGTATTTTAGGATACAATAAATTTTTAAATCATATTAATAAATTCTAAATAGTTTTGTTTCCCTACTTATAATAAATGCTTTTCCAAATATAAGCACCATGTTACTTACTGAAATATTTTAGTTTTTAAGATGTAGGTTTTCTATTTAGTATTAAACTCTTCATTTTTCAAACTAATCTGATGACTCATCTTAAATATATTTTAGGAATACTGGAGCTGATAAATTAAATGTTAATTTAATCATCTTTTATTTTTCAATTTTATAATTTATCACTCTCCACTTCATAATGATATAAATTAATTATGCTTGAAAATATTATGTTTTACATACAATCGCTCTTGTTGAAAATGTATTAGAAAAATGATACATGTAAGTCAGTAAGCATTTTTGATCTTGGAACACCCATCATGCAATGGATGGCAGAATAAATAGTTAAGTTACTGAAATCCAACATTTACCAAGAGAGATTAAATTACTGAAACTCACTTAATAGGTTCAAAGACATTTCTAAGACTAGTCTTGTATCATTTTTCAAAGGTCACAAATGCAGTTAATATTCTACTATGGTAATTTAATTTCTGAGAACCCAAGAAAATAATCCACAATATCAAAAAAGCCATCCAAATGAATATAACTTTTTCTTTTTCTTTTTTTTTTTTTTTTTTTTTT
>NW_004524645.1:11563885-11565029 GCF_000260255.1 Octodon degus
TGTGTATTCCAAGTGGTTAGGATAGATATATAGTTGCATTCTCTTAATGAATAGAATGATTTGTTCTAATGGTGTTTGTAAATAGGATCACAAGTCCACTTCTTATACAGCAATTAACCACTAAGAAGAATATATGCAGTGTATTATTTGTTGAAACTGTACTTCTGATTGGATTTGAAACCGTCTCATTGCTATCTGTTTATCAATAAAACTTTGAAAACAAAGAAATAAATGAATTAAAATTAAAAAAAAAAGTGCTCTGAAACCAGGCGTGGTGGTGCACACCTATAATTCCAGTGTCAGAGAGGCTAAGACACTATGAGCCGAGATACATAGCAAGACCCTGTACCAAATGAATGAATGAATGAATGAATGAATGAATGAACGAATGAATGAAAGAAAGAAAAAAAGAAAGAGCGAGCTCTGCTCTCTGCACTTCCTGTCATCTCCACCACACTGGGCTGGAATTTCTGTTGCCTCTGATGTGTCCCATTCTGGACTGTGATCTCCTTGTGGGTAGAACATATTTTCCTTGTGGTATCCTCAGTGCCTATGTATTCTAGAGCTTCAATGAAACATTTGTGGAAGTGGATTAATCATGAGGTTCTATTTCACTATTGCTAGTCACTAACACTGAAAAGTCTTGTTATATTTTCATATATATCCTTTATTTTATTTTTTGTATCAAATTTTAGCACTAAAAATACATTACATACCATAAGAAACTAAAATCAGTGCCAGCCAAATAGCTCAGCAGATTAAAGCACCTACAAGCAGGTGCAGGAGCCCGGGGTTCAATTCCTGGGCCTGCTATGCCCACCCTGCTCTCGGGGCACGCTGAGACAGCAATTGAGTCTGGGCATGGTGGTGCTCACCTGTAATCCCAGCTCTTGGGAGGCTGTAAACAGGTGGATCACTGAGTCTGATCTAGGAATGAGACCCTGAACACCCTCTAGACCCTTCCCTTACAAAAAAAAAAAGAAAGAAACTAACATCAATAGGGCTTGTCTTAGTCCACCAGTGTAAGAACAAGTTTTATTCCTTAGAAGTTGTTACCCATCACATATCACAGAATTACAAAATCAGATCAGCCAGATGGTCATTGTGGACTCTCCCACCTCTGATCCTATAATTTTACCTAATA
>NW_004524645.1:11565129-11567620 GCF_000260255.1 Octodon degus
TATATATATATCAGGGTTTCACTATGCAGCTTGGACTCGTAGTGATCCTCCTGACTTCTGCCTCTCTAGCACTAGGATTACAGGTGTGCACCACCACACCTGGACTTCATATATTTTCTGTTGATCTTGTTCCTCTAGAAATCCCTAACCAATAACAAATTTTGGAACCAAGAATGGTTCTAGAGAAACAGGATTGTAAAGATGTGTTTCTCTAATATATTTAATGGTTTCCTAGAGTTGGCCCTCTAATTTGGCGAAAACTAAATTTGCCATGCTCTCTCCTTCTGATAATAGAGAGTACTGATAGCCCATGATATTAACTATTCAAAGTAATACACAAAATAGATACATTTAATTATCCTAATTCACCACTTATGAGATGCAAGGAATTTATTAATTCTATACACAATACTTTTAAGTAAGAAATATGACACTGGCTGCTTGCTCTTAGTATCTCTGGACAAAGGAACAAAGGAAAACAGTGTGCTCAGTAATTCAAATTCCTAGCTCCATATACACCTACACAATCTAAAGGCTTCTAAGTATTTTCTGAAGGAAAATTTTCCTTTTGCCATAAGCCTAAAGTAGTTGCAAAAAATATAAGCTCTCATCATGAAATCAGCTGAATTATTATAGCACATATTTAATTCTCTGCCTTCAAAGTTATCTTTACTTAAGGTGAGAGCATTATTTGGAAAAGAATGGGCTCCTATAAATTGAGATGGAGATTTCAGGAGGAACTTGATGCAGTTGGAAACAATGAATTCATGCATCTAATGAGACTATATTTATAGAGGAAGTGATTTCCCCATTCCCAAAGGCTACATCTAAGCATAAGACATGGCAGTTAGAGTGTAATGTCAACTTGATTGGCTTTGAAATTTACCCTGGGACAGGTAGAGCACACTTTTAGGTGGGTCAGGGAGGTATGACTTTAGGGTCTACATCTGGTCCTTTGTCCCTTCTTCACCACTTTTCTTCTCTGCTACCCAGCTCACATGAAATAAGCATTTTTGTTCTGCCATTTCCTTTCACCATAGTGTTTCTGCATTAGAGCCAACTGACTACATACTCAATTTCATGGAAACCATTAACCAAATTAAACCTCTTCTCTTTTAACTTGCGAAGGTTGGGTATTGTGTCTCAGTGACAGAAAAGCTAATACATATCATTGTGATTTCCCTTGCAGGTGACATTTACATTGTACTTACATTATGGACATTGTATTAAGAGATGTAAACACACTGTTCCATTGATCATCACAATTCTACACCATGAGTACTGTTAATTTGTCATTTCACAGCTGAAAGAACTAATAGATTAGAAAAATATCTGAAGGTCACAGGTTAGTAATACACAGCTGGGATTTGATTTCACCAAGCAGTTTCACTCAAGATTCCATGTTCTCAGCCACCATTCTTCTCTGTCTTACATGCTATGGTGTTAATAGTTTATGTCTAAAATGTCCCCCAAAGCCACATGTGCTCATAGGAAGGGGTTTGTAGAGGTGGATGGATCATGGGTATGGGATAATAGATTATTGGTATGTGATACTGGGTTAGTCCACTGATTAGTTTATAGTGGGTATGATGTTGGGAGATGAAGGATGGTTGGAGGAGGTAGGTCAGTGGGGATGTAGCCTAGAAATATGTATCTTCCCTACTCCCTTGCTCCCTTCCTGCTTATTGTCACCATGTCATGAACTCTTCTCCTCTGCCATGCCCCACTGCCTTAGAGTCAATGGACTGTGTACTGAAACCTCTACAAACTGTGAACCTAAATAAACCTCCCTCTTCTAATGTGTGGGTATCAGATATTTTGTCCCAACAATAAGAAAGTAAGACAGATTTGGGCAGCAGAGAAGTGAGGTCATTGCTGCAACACTGCATAGCTATGTGGATCAGAAACCTTTGCAAATGGCTTGTGGGAAGAGTTTGGAAAGGTTTGGAGATGCTGGTTGAAGAAACAGCCCTAGTATGCTGTAAACTGAGCTTGATGGTATATTGTGATCAGGATTTAGAAAACCAGAATGCAGATAGAAATGCAGCGAGTAAAGACCAGGCTTAGGAGGTTTCAGCTAGGACCAAGGATTGTGCTTACAGTTGGACTTCAGGCCATGTGTTATGCTCTGGCTCAAAATTTTGTTCATGTCTGGAGACACTGTAGGAGGCTAAGAATAAGGAGGACTGGAGCCAAAGAGATAGATAAGTAGAATAAGCGCTTCCCTGGTAAGCACAAGGGCCTGAGTTCAATCCCCAGTTCCTCAAAAAAGAAAAAAGAAAAAGAAAAGAAAGAAAAACCAACCAACCCACCCATTTTGGGGCAGGGGAGATGGCTCAGTAGAAGAAGCGCTTCCCTGGCAAGTGCAAGGGTCTGAGTTCAACCCCCAGTTCCTCAAAAAAAGAAAGAAAGAAAGAAAGTAGAAGAAGCGCTTCCCTGGCAAGTGCAAGGGTCTGAGTTCAACCCCCAGTTCCTCAAAAAAAGAAAGAAA
>NW_004524645.1:11567720-11573175 GCF_000260255.1 Octodon degus
CTTGCCAGGGAAGCGCTTATTCCACTGAGCCATCTCCCCGGCCCCTGAATATAACTTTTTATAGTGTGATTGTTAACCCCTTCCAAAAACCTTTAAGCCAAAAAATTAAATACATTTAAGTAAAATGAAATACACTAACTTGATGGAAATATACAAACCTTTTAAGAGCAATGACTATAAAGAATATAGATTCTTCATAAAAAATATACATGCTAGAGAAGGATGACAATTATATGAGACTATAATGTTTCAAAATTTTTGTAAGAAAAAATGAAAATGCCCACTGCAATAGTTTTTTTTTTTTTTTTGTTTGTTTCAAGATGTTGATTACGGAAACTTTTCCTTCTTTTTCAATATTTTCTAGGTTTTAAAATAAAATAGTATAACAAGTACACACAAACAGAGGTGGCTAGCTGGTTAATAATGTATTTAGTTGCCCTGTTAACTGATATAGCCTCTTACAGGCTGTATTACAAGAGACCTCCCCATATGAGATGCTTTTTGTTTCCCATAGTATTGGGCCACTCTAGATTCTACCTGCCATAGGCTTGGTTTGTGTTCTGCTTTTTAAGTATAGGAGCTAGTTATCTGGTGATTTTTGTTGTTTGATTTAGCTAGTATATTTCTACAGTGTATAAAACCTTAACAGATACAGCAGTTAGACTAAAATTATAATGGAAAAATATAAAACTATATCACTTCAACAATTCAATTTGGTGTAGGTGGGACTTGGTCCAGTGCCTACTGCAAACAAGCTGCCTCATTCCTGAGATGAACTTCCTGTCTAATTAAGGTTAGCTAATGGTCAATACGCAACCTAGTGTCATGTGTTACTAGCTTCACAAAAGTATATAAAGGACCATTTTGTTGTGAAAAAAAAGAGGAAAAAAGTATGTATACACAAAAGAAGGTATACAGCTACTTTCTCTTGGTTCATTGAGAAGAAACAACATTGTCTAATATTGATTAGACAAGATATCATGTCTGCACCTTGTCTTCTGAATAACTACTATGAAGACAACAATATGCAATGTATTAATTATTGTAACCGTCCTACTATTTTGAAATTGTTTCATTGCTATTTTCTTTTTTCTCATTAAAAGGAATTTAAAAACTAAAAAAAAATTAAATTTGAAAGGTTCCCAGGTAATATTCTACTGAAGGTTGACATAGGGTACAGGGTAAACATATAGTTAAGTTTTTCTACCTCAGAGATACTTACAGGTAGCAATTATGCTAAAGGCCAGCACTGAGAGGCACAAGTGCCTAGCGGAACTGACCCCTACAGAATCACTGCTAATTTGACACAAATGAAAGCAGGACATGATTAAAATAGACAGATGGAAGCACATATTCAACATTCTGAGGAATAGGATTCATTAATTCATGCCAAAAATTCTTGCTGATCATGAGCAATGTGCCAGACATTGGAGAATACGAATGTTCGGCTCATCCCAGCTGCAGCTCCTTCCCCTTCCCCTGTAGAGGCTGACGCCTCCTCTGAAGAGTTTATGCTGCTACTATGAGTATATAAGGGGCTGTTCTCCATAGAAAAAAAATAGATTCATCTTAATTTTATAAATGGCCAGGTTTAGAACCAGGCATCTATATTTCATTAGTTCACTAATATAAGAGGTTAAATAGCTCTAATTTCTATAAAATTTTTTCAACATATGTAAAGGTAGAGAGAGCTGCAGAGTCCACTGAACATATAACTCAGCCTCAACATATCAAGTAGATAATTTATTTTGAAACCCATGTAGTGATTCAGGAGTGATCACTGCATTATGACTACTGTCAGATTTAGTCTTACTGCTCTGTAAAGAATTCCCATTTTCTCTTGTTTGTAAGGCTCTTGTCTATGGAAACAACTGAGAACTACTCTCACCTCCACCAGCCCTTCAATCATTCACATGCGTAGAAGTTGGTGTAATGGGGTTGGGGGGGGTCTTTATTTTTGTTAACAATGTATAAACCAAGTTCCATAGTAATAAGGTATTTACAGACACTCCTCACTTAATAACTGAGTTCCACGACACTCCTCACTTATAACTGAATTCCATTCCTGAAACTAGGTTGTTAAATGAGTTGGTCTCTGTCTTACTTTTCTCATTGCTAAGACAAAATACCCAACATCCAAAGCTAAGGGAGGAAAGATTTATTTTGGCTCATAGTTGTAGAGGTCTTAGTTCATAGTTGGCTGACTCCAAGGCAGGGTAGCATGGCAGAGGGGCATCAGAGTGGAGAAACAGCTCATAACATACAGCAGCAAACAACAACAGTAGCGCCCTTTCTGTCCTTTACAGTGTATCCTGGCTATACTTGCCTGTGTATACAGGCTACCTACCCTAGCACTCATACTCTTAGTCCTAGCACTGCACCATGAGTTAATCCAAGCATCACATCCTTAAAACTCAGCATCAAACACCCTAGACCCAGCCACCTCTGAAAAGCCCCACCTATGACCATATGAGACCTTGGAGGGAATATCTAGATATAAGCTCTAATAGTTGCTTAATGAGGAACTGTATATAGTATGTACATTACAAGAGTCACAAAAATGGTCAAAGAAAACTCCAACTTGATGAGTTTTATTTGCATAACTTTTACATAAAGTACTGTAATACATGCCAGAACATAAAATTACAACACTTCCACTCATAATCCTATGTCATAAGTCCAAATATGGGTCATAAGTGTAAGTAGTGAGTTGTAAGTTCAAATAGTCTTAAACAGGGAGGTCATTAAATGAGGAATATCTGTATATACTCCAGTATCTACCAGAAATCCCTAGATTGGTTGGTAGGGAAGCAACATCTCTAAAAAGGTGGGCTGACATATAAATATGGTGTGCCATACTACTAGGTATAACTCCTCTCTCATGCTGCCATGACTTTCTGCTTTTCAGGAATTTGGTAGCTCAGTCTGATAAACTGAACAATAATTGTTTGCACAAAATAAGTGCATGATAAAATTCCATGAATAAATGAGTAAACAAGTTTCTTGGGGTTGAAATTTTTTGGTTGTATTTAATATTTCATTTATTTATTTTTCTTTCCCTAGTGGGTTTCTAATCTGGCTGGACATTTGAATCACACTAGGGATCTTTCTTTTAAAATCAGTAATGCTGGGTCCCACTCTCAGTCAACTCAATGAGAATCTCTGGTGATAGAAGAGGACAGCTGACAAGAACAATGTTCATAAAAAAAAATGTCCTACATGAGTGTTATATGCATCCAGGAGTAACAATCTCTGCCCTAGGTTAGGACTTCCCAAACTAAAGTGTGTTCACAAACCAGTGAGGGTCTTGCTAAAATGTCAATTCTCCCTCAATGAGTCTGATGTAGAATACAAAGGCTGCACTTATAAGCTGTCCAGAGCTGCTGCTGCTTTTGTGACTTGGATCCACTTTGAGTGGCAAGAACCTATCCAGATACTTGTCAAGCACACAGCAGGCACCTGGCAGATGTGCTTCTCTTCTGATGCTCAAGCATATATGCAAATTATCATTTTCCAGGCAGCATCTTAATTTTACATGCAAATTGTTTGGGGTGCAGTTTTTGAAAGCTATAAAATGGAATGTTAAAAATAAGCAGACTGGTTTCAGACAGATGGTGCTTGAGCTATCACTGAAATCAAGCCATTCACAAGGAAAACATAAGCTCAGCTACAAATATTCTTGGTAAAGAGTTTCCATAAACCTACTTTAAAGAAATAAGAGTAACTACCCATGGCAAGAAAAAAGTGGTGTTTTTAGAAAGGATGGTAGAAATTAGAAATTGTCATTACTTTATCAGAAGACAATATACACAATATTCTTCCCAAATGGCTCTTTTAGGATTAAAAAGGTCTCTAATGAACTTTCAAGATAGAATAGTTGAAAACGAAAACAGAGCCCTGTTACCATTTTAACTATGTAGAATATAAAATATTTGTGATAGTTTAACCTCATGACAAGCATTATTTGTACCAGTTTCCACCATCACTGGAAGGGAACAAGTAAGGTAGGGCCTGTATTGGGGTCCTTGGCCACCAATGAAAGCCACGGAATACATAAAGCTAGCTTCTTTTCATGATACTGGCTGAGATACTGAAAAGATTTTATAATCATCTTTGTAGAAGAAACTTGTTCTACTATTGCCCTCAGTTTCAAGTGTACTAATTAAGGGGCCAGGGATGTAATTCAGCAGCACAGTGCCTTCCTGGCAAGCACAAGGTCTTGATTTCAATTCCTGGTCCCAAAATAATTACAGATGTATTAATCAGAACACTGTATTTGATTTCTCTTTAGGTTATTCTATAGTCTATAAAAGTCAAGCAATGAAATGGGCACTATGCTTATGTCCCCTTAATAAAGTAAATGAGATGTTTAGTACATGGCCTAAAGCCTCTGTGTTATACTATCAGTTATGGGACTGTTTACAGTATAGATGTATATAGCAGTTACTATACTTAGATGAAAAATAACTGACTGAAGTAATTTTTGGCTTCAGAATATGAATAGCAAATTAAAGAACTGATATTCAAAGTATATGCTCTCCAGTCTTTTCCATATTCACTCAAATTAAATTTGGGAAAAAAGTATTGCCAGACATTCTGCACATAGCAGAAAATATTTAGGAAAATTAAAAATGACATCCACAAAAAGAATAAGAAAAATTCTATGTAAAATAAGCATAAACTCTTTCCTCTTCCTGATTTTCATTCTTTTCTCTATTCATTCTGAGAATTTGTAATTTTCACACAATGAGGATGCTCTGCTAAAATATATTTCCTCTCACATGAGTTACCCTAAAACACTGACACGTTAGTTACCCTAAAACACTGATCTAGGGAGCAAATACTAAGGTCTTCGTGTCTTTAAAAAATGTACAAACTAAAACCAAACTCTTTCAAGGTGTTAAAACTATCTAATAATCCAAAGAATATGTTATATCTTTAAAAAAGGCAATCTCTAAAGAGAAAATAGAGTTACTACAAACACTGACACAGAGATTTATTTTCCAACCCCCTTCCCCTGTCAATCTTTCCCATAAAGTACTCTTTCTACCTAAAACATCCTTCCTACACCCTTTATTTAGCTAAGAAGTTTTCTGATTCAAATGTCTGTCCTTAGAAAAGCCTACTTGAACTTCCTCAAAGAAAGTGCTCTGGAGTGTGCTGAGAGCTTCCTGCTACCCTGCGCCAGTGGGACAAGTCCCAGCCCAGGCGCAGAGTGGGCCAGACCCTCTCCCAGCCCCTTGGGCCGCCCCCCACCACTCCGCAGTGCTTCCCCCAGCCCGCCCGCTGAGTAGGATTTTCTGCCGAGTTCCGGAAGCCCCCAGACCCAGTCCTAGCCCAGGTCCGGTGAGTGTGCAGAGAGCTTCCTGCTACCCTCCGCCAGCGGGACCAGTCCCAGCCCAGCGCAGAGTGGGCCGGACCCTCTCCCAGCCCCTTGGGCCGCCCCCCACCACTC
>NW_004524645.1:11581165-11612281 GCF_000260255.1 Octodon degus
TAATTAATCTGGTGGAAGAAATTCAAAAGCAGTCTAATGTTGAGACAGCAGCATGGCTGCTTGGGGGTTTTTATCAGCTCTACATTGAGAATCAAGACCAAATGTTCCATCCAGCAGAATAACTTTTTATTTTAGCATATTTATTAAATTGATGTTATTTACTTAAAAATAGCTTTTTTTCTGAAAATGCTTATTAAGAAAAATAGAAAATGTCTTTAGCATAATTTCAATTGCCCAAATATAGGTATCATGCTGTGATCATAATTATCTACAATACTAATTTTCAGAAAAAAGGTAATATTTGAATCAAATACAAGAAAACATCACATTTTAAACACTTGATGTTTCTATTGATTCTTGTTCAATTCTCCAATTGAACATGTTCTCCAAGAGGAAACTATCACAAGTTTAGTTTTCCTCTATCAATTCCAGGAGGTTTGTGTTGAAAATTTTTTCAACATTATCAAATGTGATTCTCTGGCAGACCTTTCAGCTTTCCCCACCAATTCTGGAACCAAATCTGGAGTCTATCTTCCACTAGATTCAGTTTTTGAGCTGAAACTTCTTGGATGTCAACGACAAGGATAGCTGTTTCCTCTAAAGACGTTTTCCAGTTTTTCAATCTGGTTTTGAGTAAGAGCAGTTCTTAAGTCTTTGTCCTGTATACCAACTCACCTCTCTGTTCAAAGATAGTCTTTCTGAGGTTGAGAGATTATGTTCATCTTTTAAAAATCTTCTGTCACTGGGTGATCCATCATGCAAGGAAATGAGACCCCACTGGGAAGACTCAGGATAGGTAGACTTAGTTTACCACCTTTCCCGGAGGTATTGCAGGTATCTAACCAGGGCTATGAGGTTTCAGTGGTGGAACACAGTCTTTCTTTTGGTCCAGTCCTAAGATGCTTTTGATTGAAAAGAAGCAGGGTGTGGGTTTGCCTTCCCTAAACTGACCCTCTTGCTGGAGGCAGGGTGCCATCCTTCTTTGGACTACACAGGGAGATCTCTAGGCTTTCCACCACCTCTGCCTTGCATTCACAGGGGTGGGGTCTTCTCAAGTTCACCTTACAGCTCCACAAAATCTTCCTTCCTTAAATCCAGGTTGCATTACTTTTGCCAGGGTCTGGTTATCCACGCCAGCCAGCCATCAGGAGACAACTCCCCTAGGACTCACACCCAAAACAGGGAGTGCCTCCCAAGCTACCACTGCTCACAAAAAGGACCAGAATGGCTTTAAAAGTTTTTTGAGTTTAGCCATAAAGGAAGCTCTGGTAAAGCTGGGGCTATATAAATAGAGCAGAGTTTAGCTGCTGAAGAAAAGCATTAAAATGAATCCATGTACTTTGGGCCAGCCTGAGGGCATCAGAGAAATAGGCAGGATCTCTACCCTTGGAAGACTCAAAATTGCAAAAGTGAAAGAATTTGCCTCAGGGCACCTGTACTTCAGAATTGAGGCAGCCTAGAGGATAAGTACTGATTCATGCACTAGGCTATAAGTCAACTTGCTCACCCCTCTAGGCATTCAGAATCTCTGCAACTACCAGCAACACAAAAAGGGTTTGGCTACTCCTCCAGTTGGTGGCAGACCTTGGCACATCCACATGGTGCTGGTTTGCATGCATGCAGAATGCAAGAGTTATAGAGTCAGAAGGCTTCCACTCAGATTTCAGAAGAAGGCCTGGGAGACTAAGCAGTGTGCTCCTGAGAGATCAGTTCATGAAGCTGTGAGAAAGAAGCCTAAAATACTATGGAGATCTCAGGATATTGGAGAAGCCAGGAACATGGACCATCTGAGGAAAGCCTCAAGAAGTGAGCAAAACCAGCCCAAGAGAGAAACAGTGAGAGCTGCAACCACCTACAGTGGCATAGGGGCAGGACCACACAAATGGTTTAGAACTCACATTTTACCACAGATTGCCCTGGTTGCTAGACCTGGAACTGTGGCATTTAATATTTGCCCTGCTGAATTTTGGTACTGCTTTGGTCCCATTCCTTTTTGTCATTCTAGTTCTACTTTTTATAAAAATGTTTATCATGTACCCATGTGTCTTGGAAGAATTTAACTTTCTTTTCATTTTTACAGGGGCTCACAGCTATTAGTTTGCCTCAAATCACAGAGGAGACTTTGGATCTGGACTTTTCAGCCATGCAAAAACTATTAGGACTCTGGAAATTATTAGAAACAGATTAAATGTATTTTGCACAAAGAGATGCACATGAGTTTTGGGAGGCAAAGGAAAGAATGTTATGGTTTATACTGAAACATCCTCCAAAACTTTGTATGTTCATAGGTAGAGCTTTGGGCAGTTAACTGGATCATGGGTATATGAACTGGATTAGTCCACTGATTTCCCTCTTCTTCCCTTGAGGGCTGACTCCTTCACACCTGCCATGGCTCTTCATGCCACCCTTGCAGCCAGCCAACTATGTACTAAAACCTCTATAAACTATGAGCCAAATTCAAAGGCTTTCCTCCTTTCAGTTGTGGGTGTCAGGTATTGTAACTCAGCTATGAAAAACTAAATAAAATAATAAACACAGAAGAAGTCATTTAACTAATTCCCTATTATTTGTTGCCAGTTTTCCATGATTCTATAAAGCACATCTTTTTTTTCAACTAGGAGACTTTTTCAGAGGTGAACACAGCTTTGTCTACCCAGAGGACAACTCTTCTATTTGACTTTGTGAAGCAGATAGCAACCCCAAGCCATAGAGGGCAAGGGTTTGCACAGGCCTCAATTAAAAAAGACATTCTTATGTCAAAATTTTAATATAAATATTTTTATTATAGCTCCTGATAGAAGTTGAATTACTAAATCAACTTACATAAATACTTTACATGTATTTGGGTTTTTACACAAACTACCTTTCAGAAAATCTGCCAATTTACAATTCTAACAACCCCGTATCAGTGCTCATTTTAGTACTAAGAATATAATTTCTCAATGTTTCTTTTTTTTATAAGATTTTATTTTTTTTACATTTATTTATTTATTGTGTGTGTGTGTGTGTGTGTGTGTGGCCAGCTCAGCCCACCAGGGGGCGCGGCTGGCTGGCATGTGGTGCTGGGGGATCGAGCCGCGGTCCCTGTGCTTTGTCAAGCTTGTTTCAAGTAGGTGCTTTAGACCACTGAGCCATCTCTCCAGCCCTCAATGCTTCTTTTAGTTTTGGCAATAAAACAATTTAAAGAAAAGGCTGTCTTCTTCAGCAGACTAGTCCCCAGGCTGATTTCAATGTCTGTTTGTATAAATGAAGATGGACAAGTGTGTGATTGCACTTGTGCATTTACCTATTGTCCCTAAATGCTTTTTCATTATAAGCAGAAATAAGTAGTTCAGACAGACAGTACTATCCAGCTTTTTACAGACAAAGTTTACTGTAAGGACTCAGAAATGAAGACCTAAGGGAATGACAAAATATTTGCAAGGCTTGACCTTAGAGACCACAGATTCTGGGGTACCCTCATCTCTACCTCTGTGGTTTAGAAGATGATACAGTAGACTGGCAAGCAATATGAGATCTAAAGTTAAAGAGAGGGGCTGTGGTGATAGCTCAATGGTCTAAGTACCTGCCTGGCAAGTGCAAGGACCCAAGTTCAATTCCCAGTGCTGCATGCTATGCTGGCCCCAGAACCCCGGGCATGCCATGCTGGCCCTGAAACTGCGTGTGGTGGCACACGCCTGTAATCCCAGCACTGGGGAAGCTGAGACTCTAGCAGGATCGCTAGAGTCTGAACTGCATAGCAAGACCCTGTATCAAATAAATAAATAAATAAATAAATAAATAATTTTAAAGATAAAAGTTAAAGAGAAATAGATTTTACCAACTTTCATTCATCTGCTTTGAGTAATTGAAGATGAGAGTAATAACAATACCTAGATATCATAAGGTCCTTATGAATATTAAGTAAGAAGAGGTATGCCAACTGATCAGCACAGTGCCTCACACTCAATAAATGCAAGTCATTATTGTATCACCTAAAACCAGCCCTCAAAATAGGAAACAGCTTCCATTAGTCTGCAGCAAAAATGCTGATGAAGGTAGGTTAAATAGTGAGACCTGTAATTAACTGTCATTTAAAACTTACCAAAACTATTAAGACGAGAAGCTGATTTTGAAGAAGGATGTTCACACTCAGGCTTTCTCAATAAGTTTGGGTGACTCATCATGCCAGGGTTGCTTTCCATATTGTTTTCTTTCTCTAACAGTGTTTCTGTAAATAAGAATTAAGAGAAACAAGCTCTCAAATACACATTTTATATCCAGTTAGAACTGTTCTTTGGCTATGAGGGAAAAATAAAAACATAACAGATAAGATAAAAGTATTAGGATGACAGGCATGCCTTACAATGCTCAGCTTCATCCTCTTCATTCTGTTACCCTTCTTTTGTTCTTTGGTTTTTAATAAACCAAAACACAGTCTCACTACGTACAGTAGTCCCTCGCTATTTCGCAGTTCAACTTCCACACTCACTGTTTCAGGGACTTTCAAAAACTATTAATCTAAATCATTTATTGTGAATTTTTTGCTATATCTTGGGATTGTGCAGCAGTGTATAGTACTGTATATGTAATTGTTAAAATTATGTAGGTATATAGCTTTAAAAATGGTTAAGAACATTAGAAGTGCTTTTAGAAGTATGTGAAATGTTTATAAGATTGTGGGGCTTACAAAGCCTTAAAATATATAAATACTAAAATAATGTCACCGCATCGCTGATTTTCACTTATTGTGGGGGTGTCTGGAACGTAACCTCTGTGATAAGTGAGGGACCACTGTAGTTCAGGCTGACCTTGAACTCATTATGTAGCCCAAGTTGGTCTCAAACTCAAGGTGATCCTCCTCAGTGCTGGGATTACAAGGAGAGACTACAATGCCTGGCTCATCCTTTTACTTTTTTTTTTTCTCCGAATGCCTTCAGGGCAGGTTTGGCTGGCTGGAGTGTTGTGGGGCTCGAACTCAAGCAACCTGAGGCTGACAACTTTGTGGAAGCAGCCACTTAAAAGAGCTGAGCTAGGGCCAGGCCCCCTCATCCTTTTACTTTTAACCTACCTCTGTTATTGAAATTGTAGAGCTTCTTAAAAGCAAGATCTAGTTCCATATTATTTATCTACTTTGCACTGCTACCATTTAATTGATGTATTTAAACTATTTGCATTTAAGATATTTATTATTTTCCTAAGGTCTCTTTGTTATTATTATTTCTATTTTATTAACATACTTTACAGTACTGGAGATTGAGCTCAGAGTTTTGCACTGAGTTATATGTCCAGCATTTAATTTTTTTTTTTTTACTTTTTGATATAGGGTCTTGGTAAATTGCTAAGTTCCTCAGGCTAGGCTTAAACTTGTGATTCTCCTGCCTCAGCTTCCCAGAGTGCTAGAATTATAGGCATGTGGCATCTCATTTGGAGCTTTTTCTTTGTCATTACTGTGTTTCTCTTTCTTGCCTTTATGTTACTTGAATAATTTTTAATATTCCCTCTTTATTTGCATATTACTTTTTACTTCTACAGGGTCTTGCTATGTAGCTCAGACTCATAGTAGTCCTCCTGTCTCAGCCTCCTCAGAGCAGGGATTACAGGCATGTGCCACCACACCTGCTTTTGGGCGGCACAGTGTACACAGTTTTCTGAGGCTGCACGACATGTAGTACCAGAGATAGAACTCAGGTCCTTGCACTTGTCAGGCAGGCACTTAGACTGCTGAATTATCTCCCCAGCCCTACTTATTACTTTTAAATTTTAAGAGTACAAAATTTATTGCAGAGAAGAAATGGAGAGTACGAATGGGGGAATAGGGACTAGAAATAGCTCCTGAGAGACAAAAGAGGTCCTGAATGCATCGCCAATGAGCCCACCTATCAAAGGAAGCTTTATAGAATAAAATAGTGAGGTGGGTACGACGTGGGTCAAAATCAACCAAGAAGATTGCAAGTTGAGTTGCTTAGGTAATACTGATCTAATGGTATCAAGGGTACATGGGTAACATCATTAACCTTGGTGGATAATCTGTAGTCTTAGTCTTTAGATTTAGTAGTCCTAGTCTTAGCAGTTGGAAGAGGATGGCCCATCCCTAATGAGATAATGGGAAATCTCAAAAGGGTGATACCAAAAATCCCAAACCTACATTAAGTATGTAAAACTATCATTTTGCATAGGTTTCTTAGTGGTTGATCTAGGTTATTGTACATATATAAAACACTTATCATAGTCTGTTTGTAGGAACATTTTTCCGCATTGGAATAGTTTTTTTCTTTGTTTTCTAGATAAAGTCTAAGTAGCCCAGGCTGGCCTTGAACTCATGATCCTCCTGCTTTAGCCTGGCTTGCAGTAAAGTTTTAAAACTTTAATTCTTAAGTCCCTTTGCCTTCTCCACTTTGAAATCTAATTGGCTTAGATATCAGATGGAGTTTTTATTTTGGTTTCAGAAATCTTATATGATTTAGAAAACTCATGACAGTTTTATATTTACCTATATTTCTGTTCTTCCTTTTATTGCTGAGTATTGTATGATACAGATTTATCACAGTTTGCCTACCCATTCATCTACTGAAGGAAACCCGAGTTGATTTTGGCTTTGAACTATCACAAATAAAGCTTCTAAGAGCACATGTGTACTGGTTTTTGTATCATCATGGACTTTTATTTCTCTAGGATAAAAGCCCAACAGTGAAATTACTAGGTTTTGTGGCAATTGTAGGTATAGCTTATAAAGAAACTGCCAAACTGTTTTCATTTTTACATCTCAAGTAATGTATGCTTTAGGTTCTCTACATGAATATTCTTTTCTCTTTTTGATATTCCAGAATTCCTACTATCATTGTAATATTCCAGCTAAAGACTTTGTCATTATAGAATATTCTACCCATAAAAGGTAGGCCTTACACTATTATGTGCCTTGCCTCTAGAACATTCGACAAGATAGAACACAATGTGGGCCAGAGAACTAAATCCAGGTAAACTTGAAAGAAAAGAAATCATACAGGGTATATTTTCCAACTATAATGGAACCAATAATAAGATAACAGACATTAAGCACCAAGATGGCAGAATGGTTAGAAATAGAGGAAGATTCTCTCTTGGAGTTGCCTTCCGGGTGCTGCAATATAGCAATGTCAGAAAGCTAAGAAAGAGAGACATGGATCTCCTGGATCAAGAAGAACCTGAAGTATGAATTGAGACCCACAGAGTGAAGAGAAAAATTTCAACAAAGAAAAAGGAGGCCCTGGAGTGTGGCGCTGGCCCTGTCTCCGGGGTGCACTGAGAAGGTGATTGAGACTGGGCTTGGTGGCTTGGGACTGTAATCCAAGCTCTTTGGTCTTTGGTAGGCTGAACATAGGCAGATCACTATGAGTCCAATATATGTAGTGAGACCCTGTAGACCCTTACTGAAAAATACAAAAAAAAATAAAAATAAAAATAAAAAGGCAGAAGGAGGAGGTAGCCAGCAATGCCTTCTTCCTGAGATAAGATTCAGTGTGTGAAGAAATTTAGCAAGGTCACACGATGTAAGATCAATACTCAAAAATAAAGTTCATGTCTATATATTGACAATGAACATATGGAAACTTAAATTTAAAATAATACAGGAAAAAGCTTGGTCAATAAGTATTAAGTTATAGTTAAAGAGAAATATGTTATGGTGTTCTTAGGTATAGTAGAGTGACCATGGACAGCAATAATATACTGTATATTTTAAAAGATTAGAAGAAAATATTTGAACATTTCACCACAAACAATGTTTGAGGAGATAGATATGCTTACCCTGGTTTGAACATTACACAGTGGGCACACTACAAAAACACCACTTCCCATAAGTATGTACAACTTTGGTAATTGAATAAGTAGAAAAAATAAAATTAAAAATAAAATTTGAAAAAGTACCACTTATACTCTCCAAAAAGAATGAAATAGGGCAAAAGCTTATCAAAACATGTACAGGACCAGTATTCTGAAAATTACAAAATCTTGATAAAAGAAATCAAAGATCTGAATAAAGAGACACAGTGATCAGTGATGAAAAGATTCAACATAGTACAAATGTTAATTCTCCCCAAGTAGATCTATAGGATTAAAATAATTCTTATCAAAAAATCTAGAACATAAAAAATCATAAGCAAGTTTATCCTAAAATTAATATGCAAAGTCTAAAAATTATAAAAGCTAAAGCAATTCTGAAAGACAAGAATATAGTAGGAATGATCAACCTATCTCATGTTAAAACTTATTGTGCAACAATAATGACAATGTTATGTGTCAGTGAATAGAAACACAACAGTGGATCCAGGTGTGATGGTGTAATCTTAGAATTCTAAGAGGCTGATGTTTTAGAAATGATCACAATTTTGAACCCAGCCTGGGCAACTTAGTGACTTAGCAAGCCCTTGGTCAAAATAAAAATACAAAATTGAAAGGCTTAGGTTGTCACAGTGCAAAGATCCCGAGTTCAATCCCCATTACTACCAAAAAATAACAAGAAAAAGAAAACACAGATTATTGGAACATAACTGGGAATCAATAATATGTCTAGTTGATATATGATTAATTTGCAAAGCAATTCAATGGAAGAGAGCCAATAGGAAGAAAACTTGATAAATTAGACCTCATAAATATTAAAAGTTTTCTTTCTAAGAGGAAAAAGCCCTATAAAATGAGGAAGACAAAAAGGCAAGTTGAAGACAGAATATATTTGCAAACTGCATATCCAACAAAAGATAGTATCTATAATATCTAAGTAATTTGAAACTCAGAGGTTAAAAAGTACTAATTTAAGACAGATACAGATATTTCATAGAAAATATACAGATGGAAAATTAGCACATGAAAATACGCACATCATTATCCAAAAGCAAATTCATGTTAAACACAGTGACATATTACCATATACCTATCAAAATGGCTCCACCAAAAGATCATCAAAATTCATTACCAAATTCAGCAATAGAGCAGAATACAAAATCAACACACAAAAATCAATAGCATTTCTTTACATCAATAATTAACTCACTGGGAAAAAACCCTATATGTGATAGCATCAGAAAAATTAAATACTTTAGAGTTAACGTAACCATGGAAGTAAAAGACCTCTGCAGTTAGAACTACAATACTCTAAAAAAGGAGATTGAAAAGGACATCATAAATTGGAAAGATATCCCCTGTTCCTGGATAAGCAGAACCAATATAGTCAAAATGACCATATTTCCAAAATTGATCTGAAGATGTAATACAATCTCAATCAAAATACCAACAGTATTCCTCATAGAACTTGAGAAAACAACCCTAAGGTTAACTTGGAACCAGAAGAGACCCAGAATAGCAAAGGAAATTCTGGGTACCAAGAGAAAAGCATCATAATTCTGGATTTCAAGTTATATTTCAAAGCTACAATGATAAAGACAGCATGAGAGTGGTAAAAAAATAGATATGTGGATCAATGGAAAAGACCAGAGGATGCAGAAATAGGCCATGCACATTTAGCTATTTAATCTTTAACAAAGGGACCAAAAATAAACACTGGAGGAAACACAGAGAGTTTTAAAATGCTGTTGGGAAAACTGAACTATGCCGGATCTATGGCCAGCAGCAGCATCTAAGTCTGCTTCTTTAGATGAGTAGGATTTTGGACAAAGATCTCAGTAAAGCTAACTTTCCTGCTCAAATAAATACATATTCATGTCCTAATTAAACATTGTGTGGTGTGCATCACTTTGTATCTGCATAAAATTAAATAAACTGAAGTTATTAAAGTAATAAAAATCAATAAATAAATGCAATTTGAGATCATCCTCATTAGTGAAATGAATCACTCACATGTGTAAGCATATTGTCCCCTGATATGAGAAACTCAAGGAGTAAATAAGGTCTAAAATATACAACAGATATTGTAAAATGTGACGAAATTGTTTAAAAAGGAAAAAAGAACTAGGATGAGGGAAAGGGGAAAGGAAAGAAGGGAAAAGAGAGAAAAAATGCAAGTTATACTATTAGGGTCCTTAGTACATAAGAAAGGAAGGTTTGCACTTTTATCGACTGGAGAATTTTTATGCACATATCTTGTACTCTGAAAAACTACTTTAGGGGCTGGGGAGATAGCTTGGCAGCATAAGTGCCTGCCTGGCAAGCACAAGGTTCTGAGTTCAATTTCTGGTACCAAAAATAAAACAAAATGCAATCATCATACCACCAAGCAAGTAACTGCCTGAAAAATATGTTTACACCAAAATCTATACACTAGTGCTTATAGCAGCTTTGCTTGTGATAGCCAATAAAACTGGACATAATGTACATATCCTTCAAAGAGTAAATGGATAAACAAGTCATGATGGGGCTGGGGAGATGGTTCAGTAGAATAAGCACTTGCCTGGCAAGTGCAGGGGTCTGAGTTCAATCCTGGGTTCCACCAAAAACCAAAAAAGTCATAATACAGTCATACCACATACTAGTACTTACCAGCAAGAAGGAAATATTGAAATGCAAAAAGCTACTAATCATGAAAAAATAGATAAATTCCGTGTAGAAAAAGCCCCTTCCCTACATTTAAATCCTATATGAATCTGTATAATATTCTTGCAATGACAAAGCTATAAAGGGGGTAAACATACTAGCAGTTGGATGGGATAGGAAGAGGCCAGGGAGGGAATGATATGAAAATAAGTGTAGTTATAAAAAAAAATCAACAAGATGAGTCCTGAAAGTGATGGGATAATTCAGGATTTGATGTACATCTGAACCTACACATAAGATTAGAGAACTAAATACACATACAAATGAACACAGAGAAAGGTGAAAACATCAAGTAGGGCAATGTCAGTAATCGTAATTAATTGTATCAATGTTAAAATCCTAGTTCTGACATTTACTGGTTTTCTGCAAAATATCATCACTGGGAGAAACTGGGTTAATAGAATACAAAATTTCCCTGTATTGTTTCTTATGATGGTTTATAATTCTGAAATATTTCAAAATATAAAGTTTAATTTTGAGATGTTATCATTAAGAAATAATATTAAGAATACCTATAGTATAGAATAGACTGCTATTTGTAAAACGTGTTACAAACTCACCAAAATTGGAACTGACAGTAGATTCTGTACTACTAACTGTGCCACTATCATATATTCAATTAAGTTTGGACCATTAGATGTCATGGGTCTCTTTTCTAAGCTGGATTCTGTTTTGAGAAACATTTTATTTTTGTAGTATGTTTGTGGCACATAATGATTACATTCATTGTGGGGAGTTAGTACATGTGCACAACACATTTTAATATGTAAAACATTTTCTAGTGGTTAAAGACAAATCATCTCATCCTGCTGGAATGAAGGAAAAACAAAGTAATTCTCATACAAAGAAACACTTATTTTAAAAGTTGCCATTGAATTATTTACCCTTAAAAAATAACTAAAGATCTTCAATATGAAAGGATATGATGAAGGAAGGAATCTTGACGCATCAAAAAAGAAAACCAGAAATATGCACATAGGGAAACTAGATCACTTCTACCTACTTGAGGAACAGAAAATAGTATAGCTACTCTGGAAAGCATCTGAACAGTGTTTTATGAAATCAAATATACAATTAACATGTGATCCAGCAATTGTACTTTTTTTCTTTCTTTTATGGTACTGGGGATTGAACTCAGGCCCTTGCACTTGCCAGGCAGGCACTTATGCCACTGAGCTGTATCCCCAGCCAGCAATTGCACTGTTGGGGAGTACCTCAAAAAAAAATAAAAGCTTATGTTCACACAAAAATCTGTATGAGTGTTCATAGCAGCTTTAATTATAAATACCAAAACAGGAAACAAATCAGATAACATTTCATGAGTGAAAAAAAGAAATGAACCACGGTATATCTACACCATCAAATGGTAAGCAACAGTAAAGGAAAAATGACTACTGATACATGCACTGACTTTGATGAACCTCCAGAAAATCATGCAGAGGTGAACTATGAGTCCATTTATATAAATTACAAAATTTTTAAAAATTACAAAGGAGGAGAACAAGTAGTGGTTGCAAGTCGCAAGGACAGAGAAGAACAGAAGTAGGAGCATTAAAGATGGAACTTCTGACATTGCCAATCCTATGGATAGCCCACTACTATTATGGACTACTGGACTATACTGGATTATTTTTCTAAATTCACGCACCTGCAATATTTAAATAGCAAAAGAATACCTATCTCTCATAAAACTAAACAAAAAAGGGGATACAAATGAAGGACCACTTTGTATCTGTATATACAAAATAGTTAAGCTAGATATACAGCTACTTTCTCTTAATTCAATGAGAAGAAAGATTTGTACTAAAGATTTGTATTTATGCTCCTATACTAACAGGAGGAATGATCTTCCTGTTTTCGGCCTCCCAAGCATTGGGATTACAGGCATGCCCCACCACGCCCAGTCTCAGTCTCTTTCTCAGCATGCTCCAGGGGTAGGGGTGGTGCCAGCAGAGCACCCAGGGATCGAACCCCAGCCCCTGCGTCTGCCTTAGCAGGTGCTTTAATCCACTGAGATTTATGGCCAGCCCCTTATTTCTATATCTTGACTATGATCGAGGATTTCAAAACCCCATGTTGTGAAATCATACACATGCAAAAATAAGAATATCTCTATAAAATCTGATCTATATCAATATATTGGTTTTCACATTTTACTACAGATTTGTGAGATATTTTCACTGTTAAAATTCTGAGCAACTACAACTTTCTCAAAATAACTTAATTTTTCATTTAAAAAGCTACCACTGGTTCACATAAAGAGAATGATGGTAAATCTTTTTGACATGTGCCATAGGTTTACCACCACTAATCTAGACTAATTAGTCTCTGTATAGTATACATCATTTCAAACTTACCAAGACTGGGAGAACTACTCAGAGATGAATAGGAAGGCACATCATCATCGTAATCCACTAAACTTAAGTCATTTGTTGGCTCATGGTTTATTTCAATGTTACCTTCTTCTTTATGCAACATTCCTACAAAGAAAACATTTTTGAAATGCTGTAAGAAAACACTCCTAATTATATTGTATATCCAGGAAAACTATCATTCAAAAACCAAGTGAAGGGGCTGGAGAGATGGCTCTGGCTTAAGCACCTATCTTGCAAGCACAACGTCCTGAGTTCAGTTCCCAATAATAAACAAACAAACAAAAAAAGAATCAAGTGAATATAAAGACATTCACAAAGAAAAACCAAAAGTATTTATTACTAGATAACCCTTAAAAATACCTAAAGGAAAATCTTTTTTTTTTTTAGGAAAATCTTTGATCAGAAAGACTATGATAAAAGGAATGGAGCATAAGGAAGGAAGAACAGTAGGAGAGCAGCAGTATGATTACAGAGAAACTAGCACCATTATACATTTCTAGTAGAAAATGAAAATAGTACAGTCACTGGCAAAGAGTTTATCAGCTTAATATAAAACTAAAGATGCAATTACCAAAGGACCTAGCAGTTGTACTCTTTGGCATTCATCATAAAGAAATGAGAATGTGTGATTGCACGCAGCATTACTGAATCTAGATTAAACAAGATAAATGAAATACAGTAAAACTGAAACCTTAAATGAGTGTTTGCTGAAACAAACACGATGCCTACTTCCCAAAAACAAGAAACCTAGTGGTTTCAATGGGTGAACAGATAAACAAAATATAGTAAAGCCAAACCATGGAGTACTCTTCGGCATTAAAAATGGAGGAATGAATCATACACAACGATATGAGTGGGTCCTCAGGGAATTTTACTGAGAAGAAAACATACCTCAAAAGTTATATACTACCTGGTTCCATTTATTTTAATACTGAAGGGACAAATTACAGATCTGAAGAACAGAATAGTTTTTGCCAGCAGTTAGCGACAGCAAAGGTGGGAGAGGGGTATTAATTGAAGGAAAGCAAATGTGGTTGAAAAACAGCACTATAAGGGATCATGGTGGCAACAGACCTGTTTAGGGACTTCATGTAGCAGAAGATACATGGATCTACACTTATAGCAAAATTGAACTGCAACACACACACACACACACACACACATATGCATATGCATACAAGTTGATACAAGTAAAACTAGGCACATCTCAGTATGCATGGACAATATTATATCAGTATCCTAGAAAAAACTGGGTAAAAGGAACACAGGCACTTTCTACATTACTTATTGTAACTGTCAAGGCAGCTAAATTTTTTTCTAAAATTAAAGTTTATTTAGAGAAAGCTACCACTATCTTGCACTACAGATATTAATAAATCTAGATTGAATAGTGCTGAACGCAACATATGTCATTTCAAATTCAACAGAATGGTGGAAGATGCAATGAGACCATGTCATTTTCCAAAAAAGGTAAGTAATTTGTCTCAGGGATTCTTTCCAGATTGATTTGTACTTTTTGCTAACATTTCTATAAATATTATAAATATTGAAAGAAAAGGAATCTCAATCATGAATTCTATACCATGCAAACTATTCTCCAAGAATGACAGGGAAATATATTCTCATGAGAGAAACTAGAAGCATCTGTCCTTAGCTGAGATAAACTTAAAGAATGGCTAGCCAGGTATAGTGGCATATACTTATAGTCCCAGATATTGAAGCTAAAGGAGGAGGGTAGCCTGAGCTCATGAGTTTGAAACCAAGTTAGAAAATACAGTAATAACAAAATAAAACAAAAAATGGCTTTACATTTTTAGACAGAAAAGAAAGATGAAAAACTAACTCTTGGAGCATGAAAAATGAAGTATAATGTATGGAGAAGCAAAATCAATCACTTATATTTAATTGGTGGGAAACTAACATGGTACAGCGTTGCCGAAAATTCATTTGGAAATTTCTTACAAATCATACAATGACTATATGAACAAGTATCTGCACTCTTAAACATTTATCTCAGAAAAATCAAAAATTATGTTTACATAAAAACCTATATGTGCAAAGTCATAGCTTCTTATAATAATTAAAAACTGGATAAAAGCCGTATGTCCTTCAATGGATGAATAACAGATAAACAAGCTGTGATACATAAATAGCATAGAATAATATTCAACAATTACAAAAGAAAAATGATAAAATCCAAGAAGACAGAGGAATCTCTAGGGAATTATGCTAAAGTTAGGTGTGGTTATAAAAGGACAAGAGGAAACATCCTTGGGATAATGGAAATGTTGTTTATCTTGGACATTAAACCTACTCAGATGGCCAAAATTGAACAGAATCAAATACATGCACACATATTAATATAATTAACTAATGAAATATCAATAAGATTTGTGTACTTCATCAAGACAAACATCCTGGTTGTGACGTTGTTCTAGCATAGTATTTTTACAAGATTTTTATTGAGAAAGATAGGTAAAGAGTAAATGATATTTCTCTCTGTATCATTTATTATAAAAACCTGTTTATATTATACAACTACAAAATTAAAAGTATAATTAAGAAAGAGCTATCACTAGATTTGCATTATGCACATTCATGGATGTCAATAAAAGTAATTCTAGCTAGTACTATGAATCATTTTGAACTCACCACAATTGAGACAAACACAGAAAGGTGAAGATGCAGAAGAATTTCGATCTCTGTCATTTTCCAGTGAAGATGGGCAACTCAGTATCTCAGGATCACCTTCTGGGATGTTTTCCATATTTGCTGGTATTTCCAACATTACAAATTTTTCATCTTCTAAAAAATAAGAATTCTTAATTGTGAATTCAGTATTGGGTGAAATTATCCTTCAGAAAAAGGGAGAAATACATCCTCACAAACAAACATCCTCACAAAAATAAAATTAAAATGGTTTGTTCCAAACAGATTTACCTTTTTGTTTTGTTTTGTTTTTTCTGAGACAAAGTCTCAATATGTAGTTCAGGTTGGCCTTGAATTCACAGTAGTCCTCCTGCCTCAGCCTACCAAGTGCTTTGAATACAATTATGCACCACAATCCCTGGCTAGATTTGCATTTAAAAAACAAAGGATTGGACACAGTGGTACATATCTGTAATCTCAGCACTCAAGAAGCTGAATCAAGAGAGATTGTCAGTTTGAGGCCACCTTGGTTTACACAGAGATTTTAAGACTTATCTGGACTAATAGTGAGACCTGACTAAAAAATGACAGATATGGTGATGCACACCTATAATTCCAGCATTTGGGAGGCTGAGGCAGGAGTTACTGAAAGCTCCGTTCCAACCTGTACTGCATATTAAGTTCAAGGCCAACCTGAACTATACAGCAAGACACTGGCTCAAGAAAAAAAAATTAATGTCTAAAGTAAAATTTTCAAATAGAAAGGATATTTACAAAAAAATTTGGAGCATCAGGAAAGAAGAAAAATGAAAAGATCAGAAACACAAATATAGGAAATCACCTACATGTTGCTACTGAGAATTTAAAATGGTTCAGCCCCTCTGGAAAACTGGCAGTTTCTTGCAAAACTAAACATACTACTATCATAAACCTAGCAATTGCACTCTTGGCATTTATGACAGAGGAAAAGAAACTTACATTTACACAAAAGCTGGGATATGAATGTTCATAAAACTTTACCTACAATATCCGAAAAATGGAGAAAAACCCAATATCCTTCAATGAATGAAGTTGTTTAATGAAAAATACAAACTTGTTTTCTATATCATGGAAAACTCTTCATCAATTGAAAAGAAATGGAAACATATTTACACAAAAATATGCACATGAGTATTCATAGTAGCTTTATTCTCAATAGCCAAACACAATAAAAAATTCAACTGTCCTTCAAGAGATAAATGGTTAAGCAAACTGTAGTATATGCAAACCATGGGATATCATTCAACAATAAAAATCAACCATTAAAATACACAACAACCTGGATGAGTTCCCACAAAATTTAGCTGCGTGAAAAACAAAGTTAATCTCAGATATGACTGCATTTATGTAAAAATCTGAAAGGTTAAAATTATAGTGCTGGAAAAGAGGTCAATGACAGATAGCCAGGGATGGGTGACACAGGGAAGAAGGGCAACCCAAGAGTCAAATGCAGTTATGGACAAAAAGTACCTTGCACTGATGGAAATGCTCTCTCCTTTGACTGTGGGGGTGGACACACAAGACTATTCATGGGATAAAATTGCCCAATTCCAAACTGCACACATATACACACATACACACACAAAGATATAAGCAAAACTGGGGACAGCTTAGTAAAATCTGTAATTTGCATCAGTGAAAAATATAGTTTTGTAAAATAGTACTATTGGAGGAAAGTCGGTAAAGGATACACCTGATCTCTATATTATTTCCTATATCTGCATGTAATTCAGAAATATCTCAAAATGAGAAATTTAATTTTAGACAGCTGTCAACAAGTTAATATTAAGAATGTTGAATCTAAACTAAAAAGTGCTATTTATACTACATATTATCTCAAACTTGCCAAAATTGGAAGAAGTGTTGGCAGATGATGACTCAGGTTCCAGGTCAGTGAAACTTTCTAGTAAAGCTGGGGAGCATTTTGCCCCATCATTGTCTTTCAGGTTGGTGTCAGCTTTTTCCGGTATTTCTAGCAATACAAATTTGCCAGTGCCTGAAGAAAAGGATGTTCAACCATAAATTCTTCATGATATAAAACTGTTATTCAAGGAAAACAGGTAAAATAATATTGTTATACAAAAGAAAACTAAAATAATCTATCCCTAGCACACTAACATATAAAAAATGCTGAAGGAAAATCTTTAAACAGAAAGGACACTACAAAAGAAAGAATTTTGGAGCAGCAAGAAAAAAAACAATGGAAAGATTAGAAATATCAATGTAGAGAAAATGTGTCATTGCTATTGAGAATGTAAACTGGTACAGCTTCTCTAGAAAACTGTTTGGCAGTTTCTTATAAAATGAAACATGCTATTCCCCAAAGACCTAGAAATTACACTCTTGAGATGCAGAACAGAAAAGAAAATGTATACTGATACATAGCTAGCACATGAACATTTGTAGAGGTTCATTTTTAATACCAAAAGCTGAGGGAAATAATCATCTATGTCTTTCAGTGGTTGAATAGGTAAAACAACTGCATAACAAACCATGCAAAAATACTCAGTAATGAAAAGGGAGAAGCTAGCTGGGTAAAGTGCATATTTGTAATCTAAGCTACTCAGAGGCTAAAGCAGAAGGAACTCAAGTTCAAAATCAGCCTGATGAACCTGGTGAGACCTTGTCTCAAAATTAAAAAGGGCTGGGGATGTAGCTTAGTAGTACAGTACTTGCCTTGCATGCTCAGGGTCTTTGGTTCAATACCCAACATCACACATAAAGGAAACTTTCTAGCAATATATACAACCTGCATGAGTTTTCAAGAAAATATGCTGACTTTAAAAAAAAACTATATACCACAAAATTTCCTTTATATAATAAAAGTAGAAAAATTATAGAAAGCCTGTTTTCCAGACATTAGGGAAAGTTGATGGAGAAGGAAAAGGTGACCTTAGAGAGGTGGGCATGGTTATTAAAAAAAGTGAGATGAAGCAGCTAGTTGTAATCAAATTGTTTTGTATCTTCCCTAGGGTGGTGGCAATTAAACCTATTCCTGTGGTAAATCTGCATAGAAATAAACATAAATGTACAAAATCAGTACAAGTAAAACTGGAGACATCTCAGTAACATCTGTGAATTGTAACAAGATCAATATCCTGATTATTTTACTACATTTGCAAGAATATTGAGACAAAAGAGTTCAAAGGGAAGCATTATTTCTTACAAATACATGTGAATCTAAAATCATTTCAAATTTAAAAAAAAATAAAAAGTGCACCAGAGGACCAGCCAAATAGCTCAGCAGATTAAAGTGCCTGCAAGCAGGTGCAGGGGACAGGGGTTCAATCCCCAGGCCTACCATGTGGGCCCCACCCCCAGGGCATGCTGAGATGGTGATTGAGACTGGGCATGGTGGCATACACCTGTAATCCCAGCACTTGGGAGGCTGTAACCAGGAGAAACCCTATGAGTCCAATCTAGTAATGAAACCCTGAACACCCTGTAGAGCCTTCCCTAAAATATAGAAAAAAAAAAAGTGAAGCAGACATTGTGGCACACACCTGCAATCCCTGTGTTATGGAGGTTAAGGCCCAAGAATCACAACTTCAAACCACCCCAAACAATTCAGCAACTTAGCAAGACCTTATCTCAAAATTAAAAATAAAGAATGAAGGGCTGGGAATATAACTTAGTGCGAAAACCCCAGGCTCAATCTCTCGTACCACAAAATGTAAACTACAACTAGCTTGTATTAAGGATGTTGATGAACTCAGATTCAGTAGCCCTACTTGTGATATTAACTGAAACTCACTAGAATCAGATGAGGAGCTGGCAGCTGAAGACAAAGGACACTGGTCAGTGTCAGTTCTCATTTCAGCTGGGTAATTCCTTGTCTCAGGGTTATTTTCCAAGCTAACTTTTGCTGTTCCTATCATACCTACAAAAAGAACATTTTTAAGAACTCATCCATGAATTTATACATAGCAAAACTATCCTTGAGTAGTCCAGCAGAAATATATTTTATGTGAAAGAAAACTAAAATTATTTATCCTTTATAGATTTATCCTTAAAGAAAGGCTAAAGGAGTAAGGATATGATGAAAAAGGATCATCCAAAAAAAAAAAAAAAAGGATATGATGAAAGAAAATTTGGAGCAACAGGAAAAAGGAATGGAAAAAGGAATAGAAAAAGCAGAAATACAGATACAAAGAAACAGTGTCGCTCATAGCTGCCAGGAATGTAAAATGGTCTGGCCACCCATGCATATATTCAAATTAATCAAACTGTGTACATTAAGCATGTGTATATTTTGCATATCAATTACTATGGTCTCAATGTATCTTCTCCACAATTCAGTTTTGCCAATGTAATAGTATTAAGTGAAGGAGCCCTTAAGAAGTGATTAGGCCCATGAGGCTTCCTCATTCATGAATGGTATTAGATCCTTATAAAAGAGCCTTCATGCAATGGTCAGTGAGCTTGCCTTTCTACCTTCTGCCATGTGAAGACACAGCTTTCCTCCCCTCTGCAGGATGCAACCCTCACCAGACAATCAAACCTGCAACACCTCGATCATGAACTTTCTAGCCTCTGGAACTGAGAGAAGAAATTTTTCTTCTTTATAAATTTCTCAGTCTGAGAGCTAGCCAAATAGCTCAGCAGATTAAAGCACCCAAAAGCAGGCGCAGGGGCCTGGGGTTCAATCCCTGGGCCTGCCGTGTGGGGTGGGTAATTCCTTGTCTCAGGGTTATTTTCCGAGCTAACTTCTGCTGTTCCTATCACACCTACAAAAAGAACATTTTCAAGAACTCTCATTCATGAATTTATACATAGCAAAATATCCTTGAGTGAAAGTTCTGTAGATTATGTTATAGTCTACAGACTTTAACTTTAACACAGTCTACAGGGTGCACTGAGACAGCAATTGAGACTGGGCATGGTGGCGCGCACCTGAAATCTCAGCTCTTGGGAGGCTGTAAACAGGTGGATCATTATGAGTCCAATCTAGTAGTGAGACCCTGAACACCCTGTAGACCCTTCCCTAGGTTACAAAATAAAAATAAAAATAATAAATTTCCCAGTCTGTGATTTTTTATAGCAACACAAATAGACTAAGACATCAATTATATCTCAATAAAGATATTTTTAAAAGTAGGGCTGGTTTGGTGGTAAAATACTTGTCTAATGTGCAAAGCCTTTCATTGAAAGCCCTGTACCACATAAATTAAGATAACTAAAGTGTTAAATATGCAGGTAACATATAACCAGCAATTGCATCACAGAAAATTTATGCCACAGAAATGAAAACTTAAATTTATACAAATATCTGCAGATAAATGTTCATAGCAGCCTTACTCCTATTAGTCAAAAGTTAGGGAAAAAATTCCTTCAGCAATGAGTGGTTAAACCATGCTGCACCTATAACATAGTCTACAGAACTTAGCAATAAAAAGGAATTGCTGAGTGACTTAGTTGAAACTCCAGGGAATTATGTTGAGTGAAAGTATCAAAAGGTCACATACTACTGTATGTGTCCAGTTATGTGGCAATATGGAGGTGATGTATTTACAGATAGAAGAACAGAGTGGTACTTGCCAAAGGTTAGAGAATATATGAGAGTGGAAGGGGAAGGCAAACAGAGGAGAGAAAGTTTGTCTTAAAAGGTCAATACAGCCTTGTGTGGCAGAAATGAACCTTGTAATAACAGAATGTACGGTGCCTTAACTATTGTGATAAACATAAAAACCTTTTCATGTGATAAAGGCACAGAAATAAATTTACACAGACAAAGATGAATTTAATAAGTTTCAAAAGATGCTACCACTAAGGAAAATTGGGTAAAAGAAGTATTTGCATTATTTCTTGAAATCACATATGGAGCTATAACAATCTCAAAATAAAACTTTTAATTAAAAATGACAATAGTTTGGGGCCAGGGAAATGGCTCAGTGGAATAAGTGCTTCCCTGGCAAGCGCAAGGGCCCAAGTTCAGTCCCTGGTTCCACACACACACAAAAAAAAATTTTTTAAAAATGACAATAGTTTGAAGGATTCTTATAGTCCAGATTAAATGACGACATTTATAATATATATCACTGAAAACTCACTAGAATGAGGAAGGATGCACGCAGATGCTAAGGTAGTAGCTGTGCTCGTGACTTCAGTTTTTACAATGTCTGAATAATTCATCCTATCGGGGTTACTGGTCACACAAGGATCTGTCACTGAAGGAACTATAAGGGCTGCTTCAGAAGGCTGGAAAAATGAAGAGACATTGTGAGAACTGTCAGCACTTTCACTGAAAGAGCAAGATACTTCAGAGAGATGAGGACATGAACTCTCCTCCTGCATAAGACATGGCTGACATGAATACACAGAGGCAGTTCTAGAAAGTGTTAAGACTCTGTGCCGACACTCCTGCACTTGATGGCTCGCTGCTGACTGAAATGATATTCCTGGAGCATAATCCTGGGCATGGGCTGCCTGCCTTGCCACTGGCAATGATGGTCTGCCATTTTCCTGTATGTAGTAAGAGAACACAATAAGTTAAGTGCTTTTCTTCAGCTCCTAGACTTTGATTTCTCATGATATACACAATCAAAACTTTCTGTATGACTGCAGATGATCTCTAAAATGACACCAATCTAGTTAATTCAACTGTTAGTAAAGATGAAGATTAAAAAACTAGCAAAAAACACTGACAACTATTTTCTTGTTTTCTATGTAATTTCCACTATTAAGGGTAAATATTATATTTAAATTATATGAATTTTTATTCCTCTTTAACATAGTTTAATTATATTTTATATGATTACTAACATAATATTCAGCACCATAATATATCTAACCTAAACTTCAGTATTCTTTCAACAGTTTCAGTTCTCTATCTGCTACTATCATAGTATAGATAACCCTTGCTAATAACATGGAATTCTTAGTTCCATATCACTTCCACCTGTCTGACATCTTTAGGAAGAGATTTATAGAAGTTGCAAAACCACTTTATAATACTTACATGTTGTGGCAGCAGTGGTATATCCCAAAATTCTCGTATTGCTGAAAAGATTTCACACATTTGGGCAACCTGCCTATTCGTTTGTTGATTAAGTTCTTGTAAACCCTATTATAATAAAAGAATTAGTAGTTCTTACTTCAAAAGAAAAGTAAAATGTGAGAATTCTACTGAACTAAATTTTAACTGCAAGGTATGAGGAAAGCTCTCAAGGCACCAGAAACCTACTTCTTACTTGAGGCCTAGATGTAGATGACAGAGCTAAGCTGGCTGAGACAAAAGACCTGGACCTGCCACTGTCCTCCTCCACCTCACCGGGATGTTGGAAGGAGGAAGCAGGTGCATCACTGCCCTGCTACACCATTCCATTTATGGTGCAGGCATTCCACATCAAGGAAGATGCTATTTCAGAAAAGAAATGTTCAGATCTGCTGAAGGACCACAGAGTGACCTTCCATGCAATGATGTGGGAACTAACAGTGAATTTTTTGCTCTGGAAATAACATGGAGCCAAATCTAACAGATGTGACTGGGCTTCTACATGTTTTACAACTGTGCAGTCAACAAACTTACAAAGCCACTGAGTACACAACTCCTACAAACTCATCAGGTACAAATCTGATAAAAATCTGAGAATTCTTGAAATACAAAGAGATTTCAAGCAAAAGAAAAATAAAAGCTCAGAAGCACTTCCTCATTCATCCACTCATTCAAATGAGCACTTACTACCAGCCAGATCTACTTGCTGGAAACAGACATTAAAACAAACACCTACTCCTATCCTGCAGGAATGGCCATCTTCACTGAGGAGGGAGAAGAAAAGAGATTATTTCAACAGAACATGTGACTAACACCCTGGAACAGTGGCTCACAAAGTGTGGTCCATTGACCGGCACCATCCCTGTGAGCTTGTGAAACAGCAACATTACAGCTCCACCTCAGGCCTTCTACATGAGACCTGAGTGTGACAGAGGGCTGTGTTTCAACATACTTCCAAGTGCTTCTCAAGTGTGCTCCAGTGAGAGAATTGTGGGCCTGAAGTGCTGAGGCAAACAGTGTAGGGCCTACAGGGCTGCCTTCAAATACTAGAGTTCTGTCACTTACTAGTGGTGTGACCTTGGTCAAGTTACAGGACTTTCCTGTGCTTCAATTTCCTCGTGCACAGAACTGGGAAGAAAATATCTCTTAGAGGTCTCCTGGGGATGGAACCTTACTGTAGCTTTAGGTTAATACTAACAATAACAACACCCAACGCGCCTGGCCTAATGGTAGTATTACCGTTACTGCCAATAGCGCCTTGGCACAGGTAAGCACAGGAAACTAAGCAAGCCCAGAAGCACTGGGGTGAACCAGGCTGGAAGTCAGGGAGGGCTTCTCAAAGAAGATAATATCTGGGTTGAGAGGAAAAGAACAGAAGGCATTCACCAGGTGAAAATGCATGGAAGGGCAGACAGAGCAGAAGAAACAGCATGTTCCCAACCACAGAGAGAAAACAGGAAGACAGATGTTCAGAGGGTGAGTATAAATCTCCCTGCTGCTCCAGCTACTTCTGCATATCTTTCCCTCAAGGCATGAGTGGTCCCAATAAGCATCCTACTTCTGTCCTCACTAGGAAGAATGAGAAAGATGCACACAGACATCTACTCTTCAAAGTATGCCAGTTTATCTCATCCAGAAAATTTAGAAGTTAAGAAACATACATTTTTATAAATTTGCATTACCTCTGGAGTATATGGATCACAAAACCCTTGATAATTATGTACTTCTATCTCTGCCAGCATACTTATTTTTATAAAAATCCCTCAAAACTACATTAGACATATGCTTTACAAAACATTGATGAGCTATAATTTTGTTTCAATTGAGATACCTTGATTGACATTCACAAACATGCTAAATTTCACCTAAAGCAGCCGATTTTCATAAAAGATTACATGGAAAAATGAAATGTCAATCTGGATTATGAGCTTTTTTTAAAGTTATAAAATCCATGCTTTCATTCCAAATATTCACCTATTATATTGGTCCAAGTAGAATTTTTTAAAAAAACATTAAAGTGGAATGATAATCACACAAAATTCAACACAAATTTCCTATTAATAGTACAATGACATTAAATGTAATAAAAAATTTAGTTCAATATTCCAGAAAATTATGTTTGAGAGAATTCAGGTACGGTGGCACATGCCAGCAATCCCAGCACTTGGCAGGCTGAGGCAGGAGGATCAGGATCATTCAAGTTCAAGATTAGCCTGGGCTACAAAGTGAGCTCAAAGCCAGGCTGAGCTGCATAACAAGACCCTGTCTCAAAAGGACAAAAAGATATATTTAAAAATATTTTAGAGACAGAACTTTGATACCTGTAAACACTGTTGAAATGATCTGAGTTGGTTTCGGTGATACTCATAATAGAAATTCTCAAATACATTTCTCCCCTATGAATATTATAAGAACAAATAGTCAACACTTAACATCACTAAGAACCTATTTAATTCCAAGGGAATAAAAAAACTTGAAGAGTTATATATTTTAATTTTTTTGCTTTTAACTTATATGACAAGAAATTTCAAATGCTTTATATAGAAATAAAACCAAAACCTATATTCACATGAGAAAAAGCACTGATTAACAAAGGATTTAAAAACTAATATTACATAATAACATAAGTTTAATAGAAGCTACTGAATATTGGTATGAACATTTTTTTAATATAAATAAAGCCAAATATTAAAAATACATATTTGAGTGTTTGAGTGAATTCAGATACAGATTATTTCTCTCTTCTGAGAAGGCCAAAGATCAATGACACAAAAACAGCAATCAACACAGCAAATGTCCACATCTTGGTTTTTAACCTTAAAAAAAAAACAAGAATTCCTTCAAAAATACAGTTGAATTCTAGATCTGGGGCAGGGAAAGTTCAAATGAGCCTAGAACATCTTCTAATGTTAGAAAATTAGAAAATGTTCAAAAAAAGGTGGGAGCAGAGTAAAAAGCCACAGCAACAAACTGAAAGAAAGACCCAATGGCTAAAATAGGAAAAGTAAATCAATAAAATAAATAATGGAAATGTTGGGTTATAATTCATATAATACAACACATGTTCATGAGCCCATATTAATACATGCTATTGAATAAGCAGGAAATAAATGACAACTCTTCCTTATGGATACATTCTAGTTAATATATAAAATGAAAGATGGAAATAGAGTCACCATCAGGCAAATGTAGTAACAACTGCTGCAGTTAAAATCCATGGACTGGTGCTAATTTAACTCACTGCATTGAAAAGAAATAGGATATTAATGGAATCTCAAAGTACACATCCACTCAAGATATCTGTCACTTAGAAAGGAGATAATGTGTCTCTACAATTGAAAAAATTGGAAGACACAATGTTAAGTGATCAATGTTAATATTACCAAAAAAAGGATAATGCACACCATGTACCACATCATGTGATTCAGTGAGAAAATAACAGCATTTATGTGGAATTCTTGCCAAAAAGCATTATCTCAATTTATTCAAACATCACAATCTCAATTTTGATGTATTGTACACATCAAAATTCAGACATATTTTAACAAAATAATGAACTAGTACTCATCAAAAGTGCCAGAGTCATGAAAGACAAGGAAAGAGTGAAGAGATATGATAAACTACAATGGCAAAATTCAAACAAGGACTATAGTTTGCCAAGTAGTACTGTACCACTGTTAACTTCCTAGTTTAGATTACTGTACAATTATAATAACTTTGAGTTACACAGTTAAATTAACATTAAGGGAACTGAAGTGAGGTACATACATGAGAACTCTATAACATTTTTCTAAGTTCCCAAAAATCTCAAATTATTATTTTTTTTTTGTGGTACCAGAGATTGAACTCAGGACCCTGCACTTGCCAGGTAAGTGCTTATTCTACTGAGCTATCTCCCAAGGCCTTCAAATTATTTTAAAATTAGAAAGTCAAAGAAATGAGGTTCACAGACACTATGAAGTGAAACAGAGATATGGCTCAGTGGTACAGCATTTGCCCATTCTACACAGGATCCTGGGTTCAATCTCAAGCACCCTAAAAATGTATTGTGAATTTCTATTAAATAAGGAAATAGGAAAACAAAATAGTTAAGAATTCACTGTCTAAGGAAAAGAAGCATGTACACTCAGGAGACAGAAATATTTCTTTGAATATGAATGAGTTCAGAGTAAGTACAGAAGACATGAAGGGTAAAAAAGAATCTGAATCATTTTCTCGATAAGTGGGAACATACTTAACAATTTATGTAAATTTTCAAAGTCTAAGATGCAGTTATTAATGACACTTTTAACTTTTTTTCAAACAGATATTATATTCATGTTATTACTTAAGGAAGATTAACAAATCAAAAATAAAGGAAAGAACTGAAAGAAAAATTCAGAATTTCTATTTCATTTTCAAGAAGTGCCAAAGGTCTATTTGTTATACCAAAGAATCTGCCTATTACAAATATTGCAACAACATAAAAAGATGTACTTGTAGAACTGTGTGCTCATTAGCAGTTTCAGTCTAGTTTAATCATTTCTGTACCTTAGGATACAAAGACTAGCATTCCAGTAATGTTACTGTTTAAAAGCAAATATTCCAAACCATGAATAAACATTCAAATATTAAATGACTTCTGATTTTTAAGTAATGCAACAGTGACACTCTGTGGACAAGATGAGAAATACATAAGCCTTATTTTTCTTGATAAATTAATTTCTAAATCATTTTACATGCTTTTTTGGAATAAGAACAGGGTATACATAAGTAAATAAACAGCAAATAACCAATACATTTAATTATAATAACTGGACTGTAAGAGTAAACTGATGATTATAAGGATAATTTTAATACAAATATACTAAGTAGTTATCAATGTCATCATCAAAAACTTCCTAAATTAGCCCTGTATTATTCACCTATCACAGACAAAATTATATGAACCTGCAATGTAGAATAATAACTATAAACACAATATTACCATCATACCCTTGTATAGTGCTTCATTCTTTACAAAATTTTTCCAGATAATCATTTCCAAAGCCATGACACTTGATAGATACTAACACTATCCTCAAAGATTAAAATACTGGGATTGACAAGTTAAGAATTACCTATACAGTACTACTCATATAATACTAATATCCACAACTTTTTTGAATAAGTCATTTTTCTTTTAAGCCTAATTATATATAGCTTAAGTCCATTTTATACAACTTCAAAGATGAACAAATGCAATATAATATAATGGAACTGTAAAACTATGCAACCACTTCAGAAAATTCTTAGGCAATTTTTTTAAAAAGGTAAACTTTAATCTGATATATTCCCACTTGTGGATTTTTGGTACTATTTCTTGTTTAAGTGAGGTTCCGTTCAGGAAGCCCTCACCTATGCCTATGTCTTCAAAAGATCTTCTTCCAACATATTCACTGTTTGTTTTAATAACCAAGCCTTTGATCCATTTTGATCTGATCTTAGTACAGGGTAAAAAATATGGATCTAGATTCATTCTTCTGCAGGTGGATAACCAGCTTTCTCAGCACTATCTCTACCATGTTTTGGGCCCCTTTGTCAAAAATCAGATGGCTAAAGGTGTTTTTGTATCTTCAATTCTAGTCCACTAATGAACATGACTATTTCTGTGCCATTACCATGCTGTTTTAATTACTGTACCTTTATAACTTGAAGTCAGACACAGAAAGATATATATCAGCCAGACATAGTGACACACACCTTTAATCCCAGCACACTAGGAGGCCAAGGCAGAAGACTGTAAATTCAAGCCCAACCTGGGTAATTTAATGGTTTAGTGAGAATCTCCAAATAAAAAAATAAAAAGGTCTAAGGATGTAGTTCAGTGTGAAGGCCCTGGGTTCAATCCTCAAAACCACCAAGAAAGAAAAAAACAGAAATGTGGTATGGTTTTTTTACATGAGAAACTCCAAATATAAATAAAGAGCAACACAAAAGAGGAGGTAACAGGGAGGTATACTCTGTGGAGATGGAAGGGAATCTGTGGAAAGGGGTAAAAAGAAGGCACTAGTTAAATAATTTAAAATCGTCAAGATGCAATATGTATATTGATCATTTCCCCACTATTAATCATGTCAGATAGTTCAGCAGACTAAAGTGCCTGCTTAGGCAGGCACAGTGACCGGGGTTTGGGGTTTGAGCCCCAGCGTGCTATGCTGGCCCTGTCCCTGGGATGTGCTGAGATGGAGAATGAGACTGGGCGTGGTGGTGCACGCCTATTAATCCCAGCACTTGGGAGGCTGAAAACAGGAGGATCATTATGAGTCCAATCTATGTAGTAAGACCCTGTACACCCTGTACTAAATACATAAAAAATGAATCTCCAGAATATTATTCTATAACAAAGAGTCTGTAACCAAAAAGACACAATTGTACTTATATATGTTCTATTTGTGCAATCCAATTTGTACAACAGAATTCTACTTTTTACCATTCTACTATATGAAGTTATAGAACAAATCAAACTAACCTAGGATGGAGAAACCAACAATATGGTATATTTACCCAGGCTTGAGAATGCCAAGATTTACTGGGAACAGGAATGAAGGAGATTTCTGAGCTAATGGAAGAGTCCATTATCTTGACAGGGGCACACTGTACATTATTTATCAATTCTTAACTGTATGTACATTTATATGTATGCAATTAAGCTTAGGACCTCGCTCAGGCTGGCCTCATACACTAAATGAGCCTCCTGTCTCAAGCACCACCACCTGGCTAAATTTAACAAAAGAATTATAGCAGAATAAGAACAAAAAAGAAATATTGTTACTCTACTATACAAACCATATCATGCTGTCTTGGAGGAGATGTATTATCCAGTCTTGGACAAGATGTTCGTCCTTTTTTCTTTGATGGGCAAATCTTTTCTGTAGAATCTGATATGTATCTTTTTAAGTTTGTTGGATGGCTCATTTCTGAAACTAGTTGGGTATGCTGGACTTCTGCACCTTCAAATCCTGTAAAGCAACACAGAAAATTTACTTCACACACTTACTATCTAAATGATCTTACATGGATATGCTCTGAAAATGCCACCTCATATTGAAGCCCTTCTTGAATTTTAGAAAATGGCAAGTTTTTCTGTGTTGTTGTTGCGGATGGCCCAGCAATGAGGAGTTGACTAAGACAGGAGCTGCACAGGTGTGATCCACTGGCTCAGGGGGCATGGGGGTAGGGCCCACAGGGCATGTGGTGCTAGGGATCAAACCTCAATCCCTGTACTTGCCTAAGCAGAAGCTTAGTCCACTAAGCTATCTCACAGGCCCTATTAACCTTATATCCTGCAAAAACTAGTCACTCCAGGAGATTTTTGTTGATTCTTTGAGATATTTTTCATTCAAAATCATGTTATCTGTTCCATGGGCTCTTGACCCAAGTTGATTTTTCTATAAGTTAAATTTTTAACTTTTCAATTTCATTTTGCTGATAAATAGTTATAGTTGCTATATACAACAAATTTTTTTAAGAGACAGAGAACATATTTTCCCCAACACTTTGAATCTATTTCCCATAGAGTAAAAAAGACAAAGTAGGGACATTCTATAGCTAAAGTAAAGGGAAAATGCAAAGAAAAGTTAACACTGCAATAGTACCACAAAGCTCAACTCTTTAGGTAACTGATGCAAAGGTTATAGAAATATTTAAGTGATTTACTAGAAAAGGAGATCCTTTCTAGACAACAAAGTTTCCTCCAAGATGAAATTTAACAAAATTACCATGTGCCATGTCAAATGGTGGTTGACAGTTTTCATCCTGGCTTCCAAATTTTGGTTGTATTATTAATGCATCACCAGAATCTGCAGTTTCCATAGAATGCTCTGTTTTAGAATCCTCTTTTGTCACAGCATCCTGCTTATCAGTGTTAACATCTTGGTTATCTTCAACATTGACGATATAATCTAATAATAATCAAAGAGAAAGTTTAGATTAGGTACTATTTAGTAGTCTTCAGAGGAAGCTGCCTCATAAAATTACAGATTGTTTTAAAAAGCACGTTTTAGCTAAAATAACTGTATTAAGTATTTTTATATTTGTGAGCATTACAAGTTAGCTAGCAAATCAATTATTCAATATACAACTGCAACCAGGTGTGGTGGTGCACACCTGTAATCCCAGCATTCCAGTGGCTAAAGCTAGAGGATTGTCACAAATTTGAGGCTAGACTGGGCTACAAAGTGAATTTAAGGCCAGCCTAAACTGCATAGTGAAACCCTGTCTCAAGACTACCAGAAAAAAAAGATGCAATTACTAATATTTCTAATTTTATGCAGCAATAAATTTATTCACTGGAGCAATAAACTGATTTCAATTAAAGACATATCATTGTATGTTTCATGCTACAGTGCGTTCAATGATTTGCTTTTAAATTTTTAATAATGAAATTGATATTACAATGGCCATATTTGTGGTCACCATGATCTCCAAACTTGTTCTCTAAAAATTACTATGTATGATGACTAATAATGCAGAAATAAAACTAAAAAGTAAATGTTAGGAAAAAATTATATTCAATCTGAATCGCATAAGAAGTAA
>NW_004524645.1:11614462-11617085 GCF_000260255.1 Octodon degus
CATTCTGGTCTACTGAATATGGGCTGCTTGTCATGACATGCCAGTTGCTGCTATGATGTCTCTCTGGTAGATGGTTGAGATTTTTGGACTTATGTGCAAACATGAGAAGTATATAATTCTTTATGCCTATTTTTAAAATATATTCTAATTTTTAAATGTCTTTTATCATATTCTGTAGGGACTTAAAATTTCAACATATATGGCTAATTTTGAGAGTCAAAAAAACATACACACCTATAATATTCAAGTAACGGAACTTAACAAAAAAAGGTATACAGATGAATGTCCATTTTGTATCTGTGTATTCGGAGTGGTTGGGATAGATATATAGTTACAGTCTCTTAATGAATAGAGGGATTTGTTCTAATGGTGTTTGTAAATAGGATATCATGTCCACATCTTGTACAGCAATTAACCACTAGAAAGAATGTATGCAACGTGTTAATTATTGAAGCTGTCCTACCAATTTGATTTGAAACTGTCTCAGTGCTATTTGTTTCTCAATAAAATTATGGGAAAAAATAAAAAATAAATAAAAATAAAAACAAATCACAATAAAAAATAAGATAATAATTGAGGAAGATACTGAGACTATATAATAAATTTTTATATTCTTAAAAAACAACATACCAATGGCTATCTAGGTAGCTATCTCTGAGTAGCAAACTATTTCTTTTTTTTTTTTGTTACTATTTCTTCATTAGACCCGTCAGTTCTCTATTATAATCTTTAGACTTTACGTAAGAAAATTTTAAAACACCACTCAAAAATTAAGGCAAACTTTCGTATATCAACAAATTTTTCAAGCTAGACAAGTAAACATCCTATTTGTCCCTTTAAGTATTCACATAACTTTCATTAACAAAATTTAAAAGACATTACAATATTTAGAAGCTTTTCCACTCCAAGTGTTTTTATTAGCTGATTGACTGGGTCAGGATCTTGCTACCCTATGTTGCTCAGGCACCCACGGCACTCAAAATTTTTTTTCTACAATCTCAGGGCCTTTCACATACTAGGCCAGTGCTCTGCCACTAAGCTACACCCCCAACACACACATACAACCTCCAGTTTTCAAAGAAACAAAACCATGTGTTAATACAAATAATCACTTTCTAAATCTTCTGGCTGGACTCTCAGAAGTAACCCTGCGGGGTCGGGGAGACAGCTCAGTAGAATAAGTGCTTGCCTGGCAAGTGCAAGGGCCTGAGTTCAATCCCCGATTCCGCCAAAAAAAAAAAAAAGAAGAAGAAGAAGAAGTAACCCTGCCATTATCCATACCCAGTTTTACAATGTAATATAGTTCACCAAACGCGGGATAAAGCAGCTGTCGCCCAGCACTTGTGCAGACTGGAGCTCCCTCCAAGTTCACAGGATCCCCACATTTTTCAGTTTTTTCTGATGTGGCATCCACCAGTATGCCAGGACTTTTCCACAACAACTACAACTTTATTTTCTCACCTGCAGCTTTACTTTCCTCCTCATGATACATTAACAAATAAAACAGCAAGGCTGCTAGCCAAAGGCAAGGAGGAAAGCCGCAAAATCTACCTCACAACAGGGCTTGGAGGCAAATGCCAGTAATCCCAGGACTGTGGTATGCATCCCATCTCAAAATAAAAATTTTAAAAGGGATGGGGGTGTGGTAAGGGATGTAGCTCAGTGCTAAACTCAGTTCCATTTCCTCGTATTCAATGAAAAAATTAAAAAACACTGGCAAATTTGTCAAATCTTTAAACGAAAAAGTCTGAGAATTGGGGCCCTTCCTTACCCCCCAACCCGCCTCCGCCACGGAAGAGAAAGGCTGGAAAATGACCAAATCTGCCCAGAAAGTCCGCACCAAGTCCTTCCTTCACAGGCAGTCAAGCCTTCCAGTGTTTGGGCCCCTGCAGCTGGAGAGGCCCTGGGAAGCACAGGACCCCGCAGCGCCACGGAACCACTAGGTGGCTCCCTTGCTCACTGCCTGAATCGCAAGCTGTCCTGTCCTGGCGCCTCTGCCGAAGCCCAACTAACTGCTTTTGTTTTAACCCAGCTGTGTCCCAAGCGGCACAAAGGGTAGACGAACTAGTAAATGAATGAAAAACTACATATAAATAAATAAATGCGGCCAGACAAACATATCCTGAAGCTAGACTCTGCAAGCTACACGGCCCGCACGTAAGGGCTCCCAAGAACCACTCGCGGAGGGGCCAGGGAGATGGCTCAATGGAATAAGTGCTTCCCTGGCGCCTGAGTTCAATCCCCGATTCGGCAAAAAAGAACCACTCGCAGGCCTCAGGCGCTCAGAGGAGCAAGCACCAAAACTCAGGGGTGCTGGGGACAACCAGCCAGCAGGGGACCCTCACTTCACCATGAGCCCGGGAAATGCCACATGAGACGCCATGTTGCCTAGGTTACCTCAGCGTGGCCGCCATGAGCCCAGGAATCGCCAAGCCCTACAGTCGCCTCAGCCGCGTGGACAACATGAGCCCTATCTCAGCATGCCCGCCGCGAGTGGGAGCTGCTATAGTCCCTAAAGTCTCCTCAGTGGCAGGGCCACCATGAACGCGGGGGTTCACCTCAAATAGCGCGGCCACCATGAGCCCGGGAAATGCCACATGAGACGCCATGTTGCCTAGGTTCG
>NW_004524645.1:11617185-11675500 GCF_000260255.1 Octodon degus
ACCATGAACGCGGGGGTTCACCTCAAATAGCGCGGCCACCATGAGCCCGGGAAATGCCACATGAGACGCCATGTTGCCTAGGTTCGCCTCAGCGCGGCCGCCATGAGCCCAGGAATCGCCAAGCCCTACAGTCGCCTCAGCCGCGTGGACACCATGAGCTCTAGCTCATCTCAGCATGCCCGCCGCGAGGGGGATCCGCTATAGTCCCTAAAGTCTCCTCAGCGACAGGGCCGCCATGAATGCGAGGCTTCACCTCAAATAGCGCGGCCACCATGAGCCCGGGAAATGCCACATGAGACGCCATGTTGCCTAGGTTACCTCAGCGCGGCCGCCATGAGCCCAGGAATCGCCAAACCCTACAGTCGCCTCAGCCGCGTGGACACCATGAGCCCTATCTCAGCATGCCCGCCGCGAGCGGGAGCCACTATAGTCGCTAAAGTCTCCTCAGCAGCAGGGCCACCATGAACGCGGGGCTTCACTTCAAATAGCGCGGCCACAATGTGCCCGGGAAATGCCACATGAGATGCCATGTTGCCTAGGTTCGCCTCAGCGCGGCCGCCATGAGCCCAGGAATCGCCAAACCCTACAGTCGCCTCAGCCGCGTGGACACCATGAGCCCTATCTCAGCGTGGCCGCCGCGAGCGGGAGCCGCTATAGTCCCTAAAGTCTCCTCAGCGGCAGGGCCACCATGAACGCGGGGGTTCACCTCAAATAGCGCGGCCACCATGAGCCCGGGAAATGCCACATGAGACGCCATGTTGCCTAGGTTCGCCTCAGCGCGGCTGCCATGAGCCCAGGAATCGCCACGCCCTAGAATTACCTCAGCCGCGTGGACACCATGAGCCCTAGCTCATCTCAGCATGCCCCCCGCGAGCGGGATCCGCTATAGTCCCTAAAGTCACCTCAGCGACAGGGCCGCCATGAACGCGAGGCTTCACCTCAAATAGCGCGGCCACCATGACCCCGGAAAATGCCACATGAGACGCCATGTTGCCTAGGTTACCTCAGCGCGGCCGCCATGAGCCCAGGAATTGCCACGCCCTAGAGTTACCTCAGCCGCGTGGACACCTGAGGAAGTATGAAGCCCTGAACCAGGCCAAACTGGCACACTTAATAACGTAGTCCACACTCCCGTCGACGCCACCCCAAAACGGCCCTGCTGGCCAACAATAGCCAGTATCCCTCACCCCAGTACAGGGTCCCTACAGCTTGGCTATGGCCAAGAAACAGCCCAGCAGTCGCCCGTGAGGCTGTCGGAGCCTGTGAAGAAAATGTTAAATGCTAAGATGGCGGGGAGGGGGTACCTTACCCGGATTCTCTTTCTCAGACATTGTGAGAAGGTGTCTTGACTCTCACAGCGAGAGGCTCAGTGTATGACTAGCGACTGTACAGCGCCTACACACACGAAGCATCTGCAGTAGAATGCGGGGCCAAACGGCAAAGCCGCGAATTTAGTAAAGGCTTCTGCGGCTGCGCAGATGATGCCCCCACTGCGCTTGCGCAGCTCTGCAGCGGGGGGGGGAGCGGGAGTCCTACTATGGTAGGAGGCCTACACACACACACACACACACACACACACACACACACACACACCTACCCAACCGTGTAATTCTGCTCTTCCCTAAATACATATAGCACATCATTTTAAAAGTGTATAATGTGGTGCTGGCGATGTAGCTCAGCGGACTAAAGCGCCTGCTTAGGCAAGTGCAGGCAAGAGCAGGGATGGCAGTTTGATCCCCAGCACCACAGGCCGTGCCAGCCCCACCCCCAGGGCGGGTTGAGCCGGCCAGAGTCAAGGAGTAGTGGCGTATTCCTGCAATCCCAGCACTGGGGAGGCTGAAAGCAGGAGCATCATTAGGAGTCCAAGCTGCGTAGTGAGACCCTGTTACAACCAAATACATTAAATATAAATAAATAAAAGTGTATAATGTGGAAGATTGGGCTGCAGCCTTCCTAATATTTCACAGATTGCATACTTTAAACCCATTGTTGCCTTTGGGAACAAATTCAAAAGCAATTCCGCTTTTGAAAAAAAATTAATTTTTTATTTATTTATTTGGTATTGGGTCTCGCTACGCAGCTTGAACACTTAGTGATCCTCCTGTCTCAGCCTCCCCAACACTGGGATTACAGGTGTGGGCCACCACGCTGAGTTTGGCAATGATGCTTTTTAAATATGCCTCATACAGTCTTCGATTCGGCGGGACACTAAAATATGCCCCATTCCAGATATCATGATTTCTCCCTTCTAATCTCAGCACTTGGGAGACTGAGACAGCATTCCCAAGAGTTTGAGATCAGCCTGAGCTACACAGAGTGCAAGGCCAACCAGTACCGCATAGCGAGACCCTGTTTTTAAAATAAAATAAAAATTTTAAAATGTCCCTTGGGGCCAGCAAGATAGCTCAGCGGTCTAAAGCACAAGCTTAAGCAGGTGCAGAGGACCGAGGTTCGATCCCTGGCACCACATACTGCGCCAGCCCCATCCTCAGGGTGGGCTGATTGGGCCCCAAAAAAATGCTCCTAATCATGGCCACTAATCCTGCTGCATTACCTTGTTCTTCAGCTATGCTGCTTGGCTTGTAATTTGTTGAACCTTGTAAAGAACAAGTGACTTAATATGTCTGATCTTAGCTGGTCCTCAATAATATAAGAAGTCAATACTAATGTGCCATTTAAAAGATGAGAAAACTCAGGCTTGGAGACACTATTTTGTTCAAAACCACAAGACTGTGTGTGTCTATACGTACACAGTCTGCCAAAAATTATGCACACTTCAGGAAAAGAAAAAAAAGTATAAATATTTTAATACTAAATTTATGGAAACATCATGAAATTAACACAAGATCCCTTTCGCCTCTAAAATTACAAGATGTGCTCAGTGCAGAGGCCCTGAGCTTCCAGACATTTATTAGTGCAGTGAGCTACTCCTTGAGTAACCTTGGCCATTGAAATTGCTATACATGGCCTTGCAATTTCTTCCCTAAGGGCTGGCAGTGCAGTGAGTTTTCTGTGATATAAGATGTCCTGTAGGGTCACCCATATGAGGGTAACACCATCTGATGAAAAAACATACTATTTTTCTTTTTCTGAAGTGTGTTTAAATTTTTTGTGAGATCTCTCTCTCTCTCTCTCTCTCTCTCTCTCTCTCTCTCTCTCTCTCTCTCTCTCTCTCTCTCTCTCTCTCTCTCTCTCTCTCTCTCTCTCTCTTAGACTGGGTCTCTTTATGTTGCTCATGGAGGCCCAGAACTCCTGCCCTCAAGCTATCCTCCTGTCTCAGCCTCATGAGTAATTGAGACAACAGATATGGTGGCCACAGCTCACAATTATAGTCTGCACACTGTCAACCCCTGTAACACATGCACATCACTCCTGTTATTCTACATCCAGCACAATTACATGCAGAAATTCTTCACATCTACCAAAAAAATGTTCTAGTACTTCATCTCCTCTAATAATTTCTCCACCAGGACACTTTCCTATACTCCCAATAAGAATGAGTCACTTCTCTAGGATTTCACAGCAGATTACTTTTGTCTCCCTTATAGCACGTAAGTTATGTTGCATGGTATTAGAAACCCTTGTCAGCATGCCCCTGTCCTATCTTAGCCCAAAGTGTAGTATCTGTTCTTTACAGCTGTAATTGGTATATTCTTTTAGTTTTCTTACTAGCCAAGTTCCTCAGTAATTCATTGTTATACTTAATACTTTTGATGTGAAACTTTCCAATTCAAATCACTTTGGATGTTCCTTGTATTGGCCCAGACTGATCCACTCAACCTTTTGGGATTCTTTCTGCCACCTTATTTCCAATTGGTACACAGAATGTGATGAAAATTCAAAACTGCTCAACAAGCCCCTTCAGTTATTTGCATTTCTGGCCAGTACCCTTCATTCATTTGCTTGACCTCTCTTCTCCATGAAGGGAGCTGGATTAGAGGAAAGAAACTATTTCCTTTCCAGGACTTTTCTTAAACAGGGTTTCACTTTGTAGTTCAGATTGGTGTTGAACTCATTATATAACCCAGGCTGGCTTTGAACTCACAGTGCCTCCCCTCAGCTTCTGTAGTGCTAGGATTAAAGACTTGTGGCTCCATCCTGACCTTACTAGATCTTCTAAGACTAGCCTTCCATTTTCTTGTCTATTTACACTGCATTAACTGGAATAGGGCAGAGTAATAGTGAAAGCAGGTAAAAGAGGATGTCTTAGTATTAAGAGAAGTAGGGAGAGTGGATGTAGGCAATGGTAGTTACCTGTTTTCAGGTACAAGCTGGAATACTAAGGTGACACACACAGAGCAGTCGGGGCAGTAAAGGCAGCCTGAAGTTCCACTGCCTTTAATGGGACTGGGTAAGGCAGAGTAGCCATTGCCCTCGAAAACAACCAATAAAACTATAGGATGTAATTTAACTACATATTATAAAATTAATGAACAACGTAAAGTCAACAGAACCATTGGTAATTACTGAGACAGCATCTCACTGTGTGCCAGGTTGGGCTGGACCTCACAATCCTGCTTCAGCCTCCCAGATCAAAGAGATTCACTACCACAACCTAGATTTAGCAATTTTTAAAGTGTACATTATAGAACTGCTTACTGTGATCCTTTTTTATTTTTTATTTTTTGTATTTAGTACAGAGTCTACAGGGTCTCACTACACAGATTAGATTTGTAGTGGTTCTTGTGTTTTCAGCCTCCCAAGAGCTGTGACTACAAGCAGGTGCCACCATTCCCAATCTCAATTGCCATCTCGGCACACCTCAGGGGCGGGACAGACATAGCACACTGGGGATCGAACCCCAGTCCCTGCATCTGCCTAAGCAGGTGCTTTAATCCACTGAGCTATCTGGCTGGCCCTTTCTACATCTTTTATAAGGAAAACTTTGTAGTTTTTGGCTAACATCTCATTTCCTCTCCATCCCCATGGGGGGAAAAAAACCCTTCTACTCTGCTTTTATGAGTTTGACTATTTTAGATTTTTCTGTAAGTAATAACATGTATTATTTGTCCTTCTATATCTTGGTTATTTCCCTTCTCATAATATCCTCTGGTTTGTCATGTTATTACAAATGGCTGAATTTTCTTTTTGGGGGACAAACACATTTAAACCTTTTATATCTCCTAAACTTATCAATAGTTCTCAAAGTGAGTATACATTTGAATGCCCAAAAGCTTGTTAAAACAGATTCCCAAATGCCCCTAGTACTACTTTCTGTTTCAGCAGGTCTGGACAGGGCCTGGGAATTTGCATGTTGTCTTAGTTACATTTCTCCTGTTGCTGAGTGTTGTCTTAACTACATTTCTCCTGTTGCTGAGACAAAATACCTGACATGCAAAATTAAGGGAGGAGAGATTTATTTAGCTCTCAGTTTGTAGAGGTTTCAGTCCACAATCGGCTGGCTCTAAGGTAGGGTGGCATATGCTAGAGGAGCAACAGTGCATGGTGGTGGAAGACAGAAAAGACAATGAGAGAGGAGAGAGGAGAGCAAAATGTTGGAAACAAGTCTCTTTTGTCCCTTTTATTTGATCCAGACTGCTGGGATTAGGGCAGTGCCAATCCAATCAGTGGACTGATCCAGCAATCACCCAGCCTTAGTTCCAGGATCCTTAATCCCAGAATTGCACTATCAATCAATCACAAACTCTAGATCCAGCTACATCTGAAAAACCCTGCCCTCATGACTGCATGAGGCTTTAGGGGAACATCTAGACGCAAACCATAACAAATCTAATATATTTCCATCCTGGTGATAGATGGGCAGTAGATGCTGCTGGTCCAGAGCCCACACTTTGTTGACACTCACGTTTGATCTTAGACCTAAGTCTTCCATATTACAGCTACCAGCCACATGCAGTTAGTAAACAATGAAGGGAGCAAGTGTGAGAGGCCCTCTCAATGGAAAACTATTAGACTTTAAAGAGAGTACACACAAATGTAAAATATTGCTAATAATTTTATATTGACTATGTGTTAAAAAGTTTGAGTATTGTGCCTTTAATCATGATATATCAAGTTGATGGATTAAGAAATGCCTGTATACTAGTAAATCAGTCTTGGGTGTGTCTGTGGCAATTAGTGGCATCTGGTCCAGCAAACTGAGGGAGGAAAGACTCACACTAGTTGTGGGTGAAACTACAAGATAGGCATATAACCTGGATGGACTAAAAAGAGGAAAGAAGGAAGTTTGCCCATTTTTGAAGAGAGATTGGTCTCTGGTTTCTTCAACCCTCCAAAAGATTTGCATGAGCAAATCTGCAGCGAATTCCAGGCCTTTGTGCTTGGAACTACTTTCAGATGCTGTGTGTCCTTTATTCCTCTTCTGCAGCTTCCATCTTCATGGGCCGAGTAGCTACTGGATCCTCCAGCTCTTGCGTGCAGACTGGCAACATGGTCTTCCCCATCTCTGATTGTGTAAGCAGTCTAATAAATTCCCTGGCATAATTATACATAGTTTTCTATAGATTTTTTTTATCAAAAATCTTTAATATTACCTCAAATTAGGCCAGCAAGATGGCTCAGTGGACTAAGTGCCTGATTTGGCAAGTGTAGGGACCAGGGTTTGATCCCCAGTTCCCCATGCGGCGCCAGTCCTGACCCCCGGATGCGCTGAGCTGGTAACTGAATCTGAGTATGCCAGTGTGCATCTGTAATCCCAGCACTGGGGAAGCTGAAAACAAAAAGATCACTATGAGTCTGAGCTGCATAGTGAGACCGTGTACCAAATACTTAATTTAAAAAAAGATTACCTCAAGTAAAATACATTACAAATTAACTTCATGTATTTATTTTTCAGTATGTCTGTCAGGAAATTAGAAAGTATGTAAGAAGCTCACATATTTCTATTGCATAGTGTAACAATGAAAAAGCATAATATATCAAACTATGGAAAAGAAAATATGATGGATAATTAGAGATTCAAATACTGCATAGCTGGTCAATTCCATTCAGGATTTTTTTTTTTTTTTTTTTTTTTTTGCGGTACCAGGGATATGAACTCAGCACCCTGAATTTGCCAGGCAAGAGCTTTTTCTACTGAGCTATCTCCCCTGCCTAGGAATTGTTAATTTGAAATAAACAATTTTGAATAGTTTTCAGGTGGAAAAGTTCCAAGACAGTAAAGAAGGGACTAGTGTTTAATCTCATTATAGATAATAGTAAGCTAAACACTTCATGTCATACTTTTTCTTATATTTTTGGCTTATTTTATTTATTTTTTTTTGGCAGAACTGGGGATTGAACTCAGGCCCTTGCACTTGCCAGGCAAGCACTTATTCTACTGAGCTATCTCCCCAGGCCCTTGTTTTTGGCTTATTCTAATGCCTGCTATATGGCACTGTTCTATTTTCTTTCTTTATTTTTTATCTATTTGGTGCAGAGTCTACAGGACATTCAGGGTCTCGTACGTAGATTGAACTTGTTTTCAGCCTCCCAAACTCTGGGATTACAAGTGTGCTCAATCGCCATCTCAGTGCACCCTGAGGGCGGGGCCAGCAGGGGAGCAGGGGATCGAACCCCAGCTGCTGCACTCTGCCTAAGCAGGCACTTTAGTCTGCTGAGCTATCTGGCCAGCCCTTCTATTTTCTTTTATCTTCCACAGTGATTTATAAATTACGTGGCTTGTGGTCTTATAATTTTTTTAAGGTTTTTCTTAGGTCTTTTTTTGTGCAAGGTCTCACTACGCAGCAGTTCAGACTCGTAGTGATCCTCCTGATTTCTGCCTCCCTAGTGCTGGGATTGCAGGAGTGCACCACCACACCTGGACTCGCACCCAGGGGTGGAGCCGGCTCAGCATGCTGTGCCAGGGATCGAACCCTTGCCCCTGCACTTACCTAAGCAAGTGGTTAGCCCACTGAGCTATATCGCTGACCCTTGTTTTTATACTTAAACAATTATTATAAAAATAATACACTGTTAAGAAATCACAACTCAAGGGAATATCAAAGTAAAATACACCCAGAATTCTACCCACCAAGATGTCAACTATGAACATGCGAGTGTATATTTTCCAAATTAGCTTCTAATCACATAAATACATTTGTATGCAAACATTTAAGCCCCTAGAAAAGTAATGCTTACACTGATCTCTATGACCTGCTTTGATCAACATGTTATGAGAATATCTATGTGAATAAATAAACCTCCCTAACTTAGTTTTGTGCCTAATTGTGGACTTATTCAGCTTTTTATATATGTATCTTTAAACTTCCATTAGGATATGTGGTACCAAATTTATTTCCTAACATCATAAATACTTAGCACATACTGGATCTTTGCTTTTCTAATGAAATGTAAAAAACATGCATCTTGCTTTAATTTCTATTTCTTTAATTACTAGTTAAGTCAAACATATTCATGTTTTCATAGAATTTTCCTTAAAAATAAAGGTGATTTTTGTCGTTATTTTACCACTTGGGAAGATATTCAGTAGATAGAATATTTAGTAAATATTCAGTAAATATTCAGTAAATATTATTCAGTAAATATTCAGTCATAGACAAAAGATAAATCGTTTTCAATAAAATGATCACCAGACTTACATATATCCTAAAAAGAAACCCACACCCCTACTAGAGGGGATGCAGGTGGGTACTGATAGTGTACTTTTGCTCAGTGGGTTGGCCTTCACATGCTTGTCATCTCTGTTCCCATCATTCTTCAGGTTTTGGTGGAAACACTTTCTCAAGGAAAGCTGTTCATAATCTCTACCACTTCATAAAGGTACCCTAATGTATCTCTCATGACCACTTCACTTTTGCAACACTTTGTACACTTAAAAATTATCTAGGTATTTGTGTTTTTAATGCTTTTTTTTCCAGTCTGTAAGTTTCCTGAGGTCAGGAATATTACCTGTTTTAATGGTACTAGGAATTGAACCCAGAACTGACTTACATCTCCAGCCCCCTCCAACCTTTCAAAAAATTTTGAGACAGGGTGTCACTAAGACACTAAGTTACATAGGCTAGGCATGAGCTTGGGAATCATCCTGTTTCAACCTCCCAGAATACTGGGATTACAAGCATGCACCACTAGGCTCAGTTCTTCTTTACTTTACCTTTTTTTAAAGAGAACTACAAACCAATCTCTTTAATATAGATGCAAAAATCCTCAAGATACTGGCCCATGTAATTTAACAAATCTTTAAAAATAGACATCATGACCAAGTAGGCCCCATCCCAGGAATGCAAGAATGATTCAATATGCAACTTACTAAATGTAATACATCACATAAACAGAAGCAAGGGTTAAAAAATCAAATGATTAGGGCCGGGGTGATAGCTCAGTAGAATAAGTGCTTGCCTGGAAAAAATCACATGATTATCTCAATTGGTGAAGAAAAAAGCATTTGACAAAATGTATTCATGATAAAAATCATGAATAAAATAGGTATAAAAGGACCTTACTTTTATCTTACAAAATCTACTTAGGGAAAATCTACTGCCAACATCACATGAAGTGTGGGAAAACTAAAAGCTTTCCCTCTAAAATCAGAAGCAACTCAAGGAGGTCCACTATTACCACTCCTGATAATTGGGAGTTGGTTGAACTTCTCCTTATTTCTTATTATCTGTTTTGCTCCCTTCTTCTTGTGCATGTGTGTACGTGTGATTTTTAAACTTGTGTTTATCTAACATGATCTCAAAATACATGTTTTCCTTAAAATAACCCAAATTTCTCCTCTATGGCAGGTAGTATTCCATTGTGTATAAATATCACATTTTGCTTATTCATTTGTTTATCTTTGAGAGTATTTTCTTACTCTATTCCCTAGGGTTAGCTTTTTTTTTTTTTTTTGCGGAACTAGGGATTGAACTCAGGCCCTTGTGCTTGTCAGGCAAGTGCTTATATTATTGAGCGATCTCCCCAGCCCCTCCCTAGAGTTTTTAAAATGAGTTAAAAAAATACATAGCATAGCCTTTGCTCACATGAAAGTACTTCTTTTTTTTTTTCTCAGTACTGGGGATTGAACTCAGGACCCTGCGCTTGCCAGGCAAGCACTTATTCTACTGAGCTATCTCCCTGGCCCCACATGAAGGTATTTCTTGCTTTGGCTTCCACTAAATCTTCTGTCTTTGGGGCTTAAGCGCATTGTGCCCTGCTCCTACTGTTAAGGACTGTTCTAGTCTTCTCTGAGTCCTTGGCTAGGGCTTGCTGGGATGTTTGGAACTGACATAATCTGAGGCTTGCGGGGATGTTTAGAATTGACATAACCTGAAGGGAGAGCACAAGGTGAAGCACGAGCAACCCACTGACTTCTGGAATCTGAAGACGCTATGGATTGCAAAACAAAACAAGACATGTTCATTTGTGAGGGTGGAGGACATGTTACAACCGATGAGTAGGAATTATTTTCCAGACTAACAGCAGGCCTGATTACGTTTTCAGGGGTATCATTCATTTTCATTTTCTTCCAGGTATCAAGAGTTGGTAGCTGCTAGCAAGACATCATGCTAGACCAATGACTGGGAATTAGTTTTTTCTCTTCAGAGCCATTCTCTTCTCCCATAACTCACTCTTACTGTAGTTTTAGTGCCTGGCCATAAAAACAAGATGTAAAACAGCCAGAAAATAATCTAAAGGCCAAAAAGCCATTTATGTCACTAGCTTTCATAAATGCAGAAAAGCTTAGTAGGTGTTTGGTAACTTCATCATCCTAAAACTGATTTCCAGGATTCTGACACATACAACAGATAACTGAGCCATCCTAAGTGCCAATTTGGAGACAGTAGGGATTATGGGAACAAACTATTTGCCCTCGTGAAGTGTTCACTCTGGTTAGGAAAAATATCCAATACAACTAAGCAGGTTATGTCAAGAACAGTACCATTATATTTCACCGAATCTGTATGCTGTGGTAGCAAGCGCTTAAATCCTAGTGACTTATAACCACATTTACTTCTTGCTCCTGTAATAGGAAGAGAATTGCTTTCGTCCAGTCCCCAGTCTTCTGCTTCCAAACTGTGGACTGAAGGAACTATCTGGCCTATACTCCTGTCACGGTAGAAGTGAGATTTATTCACTGTCACTATAAAGCTGTGTAGACGTGGTGCTCTTCTGGTCCTCTTTCAACCCATTAGCCAAACCAGGATTCCCTGATGGAGAAGATAAAGCAGGAAAGGATAGGGACAGTCAAGTGGGATGGAGGACTGTAAGAAGAAACTGACAGGCTTGAGGTATTTATGGGTTATTTGCTCTTATGATCATGATGTATGTTTCATATTGCTATCAAAGACCCACTTCGTCTTCATGGGTGAATGCTTTTTCCAGGCCCTGTTACAGTGCAGAGTGACCATTAAGACTGAGTTGCAGCCAATGGACTGGGAATAGATGTGTGCATAGCACCTGGAATCAAGGGTGATGAAGTCAAATGAGCCCAAGTTCCCAGAGAAGTGTAAGAAAAAAAACCTGACAGTGCTACTTGGGTCATACTATACTTTGGGTCTATCACTAACTGCAGTCTAACATGCAATCTCATTATTTCCTCTAGAATACCTTACCTATAAAACGCTTATTTTTTTTTTTAATGTCAAGACGCTTTCTTTACAGAACTTTAACTAAAGACAAAAAATGTGTGTGCTGGGGAGGTTATGTTCAGAATTTCTAATTCTAAAATCCAGCCTGTCTTATCATCTAACAGTGATGCAAATGCTAAATATATGTCAAAGCCTGATTAGGTTAACTAAGGTTAAAGCCATGCTTTCCCAAAGTAAGTGAACTACCAAGGTGTAGGCTGAACCTTTATAATATATGGAAATCTGTTGGGTAGTAACATCTATGGTAACACAGATTTTAGCAGATTCTCCTGGGAGACTTGTAAACTTGAGGAACAAGGAATACTGATAATTGTGAACTGTCAAGGGTCTTTTAAGTATGTAAAAGAGGACTGCATATGAGAAAAAAAGAACGAAATAGGACATATATGCCTTTGTCTGAAAGGTAAAAATATTTAAGTGGGATAATACTAGAATAACCAATTTGAGAGCGATATTAACTTTGAAACAATCAGGTACTATACTTGGAGAAATTCATCAAGTGTGAAAAATAAAGAGGCACATCTAGAGAGGACAAGTTTTTAAACATCTGTTCTTTCATTCAACAAGATGGCACAACTGTGACACTGTACTTTATCCTTGTTTCTGCTTCTCCAATTCTTTCTCATGTTTTCAACAGGACTCCTCACAGGATCTACTGACAAAGGAGTATTTTACACCTATTACTTCTACTGTTTTTTTTTTACACTAATTTGCCATAAAGCATATATGAAGTTATCATTTTAAGTATTTTATGCATTCAATTAGTATATTCAAAATATAATTGCAACCTTTTATTGCTATCCATGTAAGAATTTTTTCATCATCTTACACTGAAACAGTGCCTATTACACAATAATGCAATTCTCACCATAAACCCATGCTAACCTCTATCTCCTATCTCTATGAATTTGAATGCCTCATGTAAGTGAATTAATATTTGTCCTTGTTGTCTGGCTTATGTTGCCATATCTATCAGAATTTCATTCTTTTCATTGTATGTGTATTACATTTTACCCTCATCTGTCAATGGACATATCTTTCAACTGTCAGAATGATGCTGCATTAAACATGCGTGTATAAGAACCTGAGCCTCTCCTTTTAATTCCTTTGAGGATACAAGGCATGACTAAAAAGTACAGCGAGTGTTTAAATTTAATTTCTTTATAAAAGATATATGATTAACCTCTCATGAAATGTTAATTCCCCTTGCTTTGAAGACCAGTCATCCTTGCTACTTTGTTTTGGAAGTCTCTGTTCATGAGTGCTTCAGGCTTCCCTAGTGCTGCAAATACAGGTGTGCACTACCACATCCAGAATCCCAGCTCAGCACACCTGGGGGTGGGGCCAGCGCGGCATGTAGTGCCAGGAAGCAAACCCTGGCCCCTGCGTTTACCTAAGCACTTAGTCCACTGAGCTATGATGCCAACCCTCACAGGGGCTCTTTTTAAGTTCAACAAATTTACATATTAATGTAATGAAGTGAAAAATAAGAATATGGTGAATGCTGCTGAGTGCCATCCACTGGAAAGGGAGGATCATAAAAAATTGGTGTGTCTTCCTCCATGTTATTTACTGGATCTGGCATCATGTGACTTGTGCCTCTTCTCCAAGTCAAAATGAAGATGAAAGGTAGTTTGAATTGATTTAGGACATCAAGGCAGCCTCAAGAGCACAGCCAGACACTCACAAAAGATTTGCAGAACTTCTTTACAAAGTGCCAAGAAAGACACAATTTTACATTCCCACCAGCAATGTGCAAAGGTTCCAGTTTTTCCATATCCTCATCAACACTTATTTTCCCTTAAGTAGTTTCTTTACATCAGGAAGAACAATTGTTTCTTTGTGCTAAATACCTTAACTACTAATATTGAGGAATATATTGTTTATCATTAACTTACTGAAATGATGAACAACAGGAAAAAGAACACTGCCATGCATTCCTTTTTTTTTCCATTTTATATATTTGGTACAGGGTCTCACTATGCAGTTCACACTTGTAGTGATCCTGTTTTCAGCCTCACCAGTACTGGGATTACAGGAGTGCATCACCATGTCCCGATTCTGTTCTCAGCGTGCCCCAGGGGTGGTGTGGCATGCGGGGGTGGGGACTGAACCGTGCTTGCCAAAGCAGGTGCTTCACACACTGAGCTATCTCGCTGGTCCTTCATGTATGCCTTAGCTACCCCACAGTCGTCTTCATTTTCTGAATCAGAGGATCTTATAAACATTTTCCAGGGCTGGAAATATAGCTTAGTAGCATAGTGCCAGCCTGGCAAGCAAAAGGTCAGGAGTTTGATTCCAGTACACACACACACACAACCCCACAGGATCCTGCACAAAACAAAGTCATTATAAAAACATTTTCCAAGGGCTGGCCAAATAGCTCAGCAGAATAAAGCGCCTGCTTAGGCAGATGCAGGGGCTGGGAGTGTGATGCCGGCCCCAACCCAGGGGCATGCTGAGAGGGCGATTTAGACTGGGCATGGTGGCACACACCTGTAATCCCAGCACTTGGGAGGCTGTAAACAGGAGAATCACCGAGTCCAATCTACCCAATCTATGCAGTGAGACCCTATCCTAAAATACAAAAAATAAATAAAAATACATAAATAAAAATATTTTCCAGCATCAGGCTTAGAGCCTCAGAATTATAACCTGTTTCATTTACTCAGGTAACTCCACGTATGATCCACTCCATTGCTTGAAAAAGCAGTGTTTTCCCTAATAATAAGACCATAGCCAAAGGGGCTTTTTAAAATATTTTTTTGTTTGTTTGTGCAGGGTCTCACTACACAGCTCGGACTTGTAGTGATCCTCCTGATTTCTGGTGCATGCCCAGGTTCCTGGCTCAGCACGCCTGGGGGCAGGGCCCAGGGCCGGCATGGCATGTGATGCCAGGGATCAAACCCTGGCCCCTGTGCTTACTTAAGCAAGCACTTAGTCCACTGAGTTATAATGCCAGCCCTCACAGGGGCTCTTTTTTTTTTCCACAGGGGCTCTTTTTAAGTCCAACAAGTTTACATATTAATGTAATGAAGTGAAAGCAAGTAAAATCAGACCTGAGGCTTTGGTATTGCTGCAGTTATTTAACTTTATTGTATTTTTAAAACATCAAAATTGTAAAATACAGCATTTATATAAACACCTGAGGACTGTTCAAATGGGCACAGTATCTTTTTACAAGCAATTTGAAAGAAGACCAAGATTTAGTAAGAATCTAGTCTCATAACATAAGGACTAACACAGATGAAGTGATCCTTCAAATAATTGCATTCTTATCTAAAGTACACTTAGTTTTCTAAAATTGTACATTCTTGTCCCAGTGAACATTTTAATGGCATTTAAAACAAATGGCTAATACTTTTACAAGTGATTTTTATAGCTTATTAATATTACCTAAGTTGTAACAATAAACGTATAGCACCATTTCCCCCTGAAAGTTCTAACCTTCAAAGACCAAAATAGAACTAATGTATCTTCCCAAATGTAGGAGAATAAATGGCTCAGAACCAAGAAAATTAGCAAGAAATATTGCATAGGATAGAGAACGTCCCTGCATGGAAACCAATCTACTGATTGTTTCTTATCACCTGAAGAGCAAGCTGAGAGGTACTGGTGATAGCAAATGATGCACATATTTTTGTGGAATAAAAACATCTAACTATATTTATAGCTCACTCTTACCTCTGGCAGTGCAAAGTGCCATATTAAAATCAAAAAGAAAACACTTGTGTATACCTACAAGAATAGAATAGTATATAAATATGGTAAAGTATCCATATGAAAAATAAACACATACAATAAAATATATATCTCTTAAAAATCTGGACACAGATAGAGAGATATGTGAAATGAATGCCTAATGTTCAAGCTTAGCAAAAATATAGGTTTACATATATGTATTTTAGTGAAAAAAAATGAATCCTATTCCACTTAAACCACTCTTGTAGTACAAACACCTGCACAAAATGTCATTCTATCAGTCCTGATTTAAAAATAATAATAAAAAAAACAGGTAAGAACACTTTATGAATGCTAATAAGCTTGCTTCTTCCTTTAAATACGAACAAATACAACAGTGAAAGAACTAATAACAGAAAGCAAAAATAATTTATAGGGCTATTTCTTTTCTAGAAATTCTTAAAACATGAACAGAACATTATAGAATCAGAAAGTATCTGAGCAAGAGACAACAGCTACAGGTACATACGTAAACTTTTTTCTGAGGAAAAATTCTCATGGGTTTAAATATAGAAGCTGTTAAAACTCTTAATATTTTCCTCTTTGGGATTTAGCTGTTTTGGTTCTGAATATAAAGATTAGGCCAAATGAAAGGGTTTTCTGCTTACTGCATTATGTATATTTGTAAAATATACAATCAAAACAATAAAGATACAAATGAACTACCAATTTGAATATGCTAATATTAGCATGTTAGATGGCTTTTTAAGAAGTAGACTGGACTGTTAATATAATTCTATAATTCTGACAATATTTTTATAGGAACTTTCTACAAAATAAAGACTGCTAAGAAAACTACTTTTAAATTAAAATGTTATCAGTACACCTGAGAATTATATCCAATCTAAACTGACTTTTTTCAATTATATTTTCCTTCTTTAAGTTTTTCAATGTAGTAACACAGCTTTATTGCTGGCCCCAGCTTCAGCCCCATATACTTCATCATCACTTCACTCTTGAGTAGAAGCAGAGCTTTCCCATCAATCTCCTACAAAAACAAGAGAATTTCAATAATTAATAAATGCTTTCATATTTGTCAAAACATTCATTCATAGAATTTATAACAGACAGCAGCTGTATGAGATCTATTCTATTCCAGATCTGTAGTCTGAATATACATTTAATTCCTGAAAATTATTAAAACATAAGTTGTATGGTGAAGCATGTGAAAATTTGTAATTTTTTCAAATTTTAAGTGGAAATTTAACATAGTATCTTTTATGAATATTATGAATGTTTTAAGAATCAAAGTAGCTGATCTTAATGACTTAACTGTTTAGTCCAAATGTTACTCAGGGAGCTTATTTGTTTACCTACTATCCTGCACATCTCTCAGGCAGGTGTCATTTCAACCAGTTGATTCCTATACTGAATAAATTTCATAAAATTGTCATTTTTATATTTCCTGTTATTTTACAAAGAATAACAAAAATATGTAATTTTTGGTCATCTTGTATTTAAATAATTGGACTGGTAAGTGGTTAGTGTATGTTAAACAAAATATTATGTATCTATGACAAAAGATCAAAAACTATGAATGGTGGAAAAGACTCTCAGATGATCATTAACTTTCTTTTCTTACTCTTTTTTCTTTTTCTGAGACAGGGTTTCATCATGTAGTTCAGGCAGGCCTTGAACTCACTAGGTAGCCCAAGTTAGCCTTGAACTCCTGGAAATCCTCCTGCTTCAGCCTTCCAAATGCTAGGATTACAGGTGTGAGCCACCAAGCCCAGACAGTCATTATCTTTCTAAAAAAGGCTAGGAATATGCCAACATTAATGCAAGCTATAAACATTCTATATAGTGTTAAGTTTATAAATTGACCAGTTAGTTGTCGGAAGTTGGTTAGATGCTAAAACTGATTTTCTTAACACTATTAGAAATGGTACATCAGAAATTAATATTGCTACTTTGATATTAGAAAACAAGGAAAATATTGCTTAATAGTCATAAGGCCTCCTCCTAAAATTTCTTATTAACTGATTTGTTATGAAAGCATTGTTTGGTATTAATTTCTGTTTAAAACAAAGATGTACTTAATCTTACAGTTATTGGATTAGGCCACCTTGTTAGTTTGTGGCCACCCTCTCTGAATTCATGGTCCAAGGGCCAAGGGACCATGCTACATGTAACTACATCTGTCATTACATAAAGGGTTGTCCACCAGAGGGTGGTGATATTAAATCATCTTGTCTTGAGAACTTAAGGTAGTTTAGTTATTAGGCACCTGGATACACATTTTAAAGAACATACCACTAACCTTCCCTTAGAAGAACTAGTACTGAGCAAAATAACCATTCTCACAAATGGAAAAAAAATCAGTTGAGAGGGTTCCTCCATCTACACAACTGATTATCCAATAGAAAGGCCTGCATAGAGGTCATTCAAAGGCATTATGGCAGCAGGAAAACCAAATCAAGATACATTACATGTTGCCTGAAGAGTTCCGCGAGGGGGCCTGATATCTGAGGATCTGTATCTTTCATAAACTGTATCACTTCATCCACAGACCAGGTTGAAGGGTCCTTAGATAGGTCTTGTTTCAGGACACTGGGGTCAGGTACAGCTATATAAGCTGGAGCTTCAATGGGGGGAAAAAGAACAAATCATACTTGACCTGATCATTATCCTGAAAGAAGAGATGTTAAGTAGGGAGCAATGGTCTCTTTACTGAAATCTTCTGTTAAGAACTTAAGCAATGACTCAAGATTCCAACTGTTGCAATCTATGAAAACCTACATAAAGATGATCTGAAGATAATGACAGAAGAATATCCCATCTGACCTCCCCCAATTAGCCAAAGCAGCTTCAGAAGTTCCACTTAAGATTCAAACATCACAAAACACTGTCAGCCAATCTAAGGCCTCTTTGGCCCCAAACAAATAAAGTAAAAAGATCTGCCAATGAAGTTAATTACTCTCTTAATTTGTTTAAATGAATTTCTTTCATTCTGTTAATTGTTCTCCCTTGTCTAAATAAGGTTTATTTTACTAGCCCAGATTTAGTTTTATGATTGCTTATATTTGTGTGCATTTGCAGTGATGGGGATGGAACCCAGGTCTTTATACCTGCTAGGCAAGCTCTATCACTGAGCTACAATCATTAGTCCTGAATTTGTTCACTTTAATCAACAAATTTCAATAACCCTCTATCCTGAAGAACCAAATTTGTTGTTTCACCAAATCTTTCCCATGTATTCAATATAGATATTTTTAGCACCCAGTTTACTCTTTAGATTTCTTCTCTTGTGGCTTAAACAATCTGCATTTTGAAAAAAACAAAGTATGTCAGAATAAACCAACATTTTATTCAATTTCTCTTTCATGTTTAGTTACATAGCAACAGACTATTGTTTTGTTTGAAAATTTTTATGTTAAATAAAGAAATAACTAAGAACTGGTGGCTGTATTCTCAGCTACTTGTGAAGCTGAAGCAGGAGGATTCCAAGTAAGAAGCCAACCTAGAAACTTAGCCAGATCCTGCCTCAAAATAATAGAGATTAGAGATATAGCTCAGCATTCCCTGGGTTCAATCTCCAGTACCACAATTAAAGTAAGAGCAAAGTACAGTAAAGAAAAATAAAATGAAACAAATTTAAGTACTTAAATTTCAATGGGCTTTAGTTTTTCGCTAAGTTTTACTGAAATTTATTTGTGTTCTGTAGATATCCATTTATTTAAAGAGAAAGAAAGCTAGAATTAATTAAGAGTGTGAAGATAACTGAAGAGAGTTATATAATTTGTGAGGAAGAGTTATTTCTTGAATCAAGAGTTAGTAACACAATTTGATGGATTCTGTGTGTGAATTAGTCAAAGGCAAATCCTTCCTCTCCTTTTCATCATCTGGACCATGATTATATTAGGAGCATATGGAATATTTATCCAAGGAAAAGGTACAATAAAAGAAATTTCAATAATTATTTTCTGTATGTAGTTCTAAATTTTCTTTCAAATATCACAACATCCAAAATCTTCACACTTAAATGTCTTTTTCCCCTCTACTTGCCAGAGGAAATTTCTGTTGGGTTGTATCAGTCCAGGTAAAAATGATGGTGTTCACTATGTCTGTATAAGGTATTGTAAGTTCACATAGAAAAGCCTTCTCCTTATGACACAATTTAATATTAAAACATTATTGGCAAGGTTAATCCTGCCTCTAAATTACTGCACATGTAATTAGTTTTGCAAATTACTACAGATAAATTATATGTAAAGATATGACTCCTGGAATAAACTAATTTTATACTAAAAATAACTACAATTTTTTTATCTTTAGTCCATTATTATGGAAAGGTAATTTAATTTGGTTCCATTTTCAAAACAATTCTAGAAGGCTGTAAACATTATATTATTCAAATATGAAACTAATCATGTGAAAAATTACCCAAGTCCTATCATGCTGTCCTTCTGAACGCTTCTGTCTTATGTATATTGAGATACCAATAAATATTTCTGAAATAAATATAGTGAGTGTGAGTTGACTTCCCTTAATGTTACTTATGTAGATTTTTTTTTCATTCAAATAATGGAGCAGGGTAGGCAGGAGGTTGTGTGAACATTACTGGCTGTCGAGAGTGAACTAATTTTTAAGTAAGAATAGTGATACTTAAAGAAAATAGTAGTAGCACATACTTTAGAGACAGTTCTGAAGTAAAATGCTTACCTGTTTTTGAGAGACGCAGTCCCCACAGCAGCTAAGAATATGGCCCTTGAACCAGTATGTCTGGGTTGAAGGACTGGTCCAGCCATTTTGGAAGGATTTTAGCAAAATTACTTCTGAAATTTTTTTCACCTGAAAATGTTTACCAGCACCTATATCTCACATAATTAGTTAACTGATATAATAATGTATGAGGCCATATAAAATACTATGTGTCTGACATACAAGGTCATGTAATGATGAAGACAATGATTTCCATTCCCACTGAGTAAATTACTAAGAAATAATATGATTATGATTAGTGTTTCCATTCCTAGGAAAACCAGATGCTAGGCGTCCAAAACTCAAATACAAACCACCACCGTGGCATGGTAGTTGTTAGGCATACATTTGAAAATGAGGTATTTATTATAGGAAGAAAACTTTTAGACCCTCTTAATGAAGCTTGTCTTTGAAAGTTCACATTTTGTGAAAATAATTAAAATTTCAGGGTATATTATCCTTATGGAATAAACATCTATCCTTAGACTCTGAAAATAATGAAACTTTTAAAAGGAGACACAATCTCCACAGGAGGTGAGAGGATGGAAGTGACTTAATGTTTCTTGATGTATGTGGAGGAGAAGCCACCTACAGAAAACACCCCTGATAAAAGACAAGAGGGTTACTTGGTTCACATTTCATTCACTCCTCAATCTGGCCTACAGATACCAACCCAGAATAAAAAGATGAAATATATATTATATATTCACACACTCATTCTCCTGCACTCTTAACCCATTAAAGTATTTAAGACAGCGGCCGTCTTTGCATATGGAAGGCTGTTCTAAACATCAGAGTTTCTCTCTGAACATCAACAAGATGTTTCCCTGTTTAACACAAGCTACACCTTCCTTGTGGGTCTGAGAGAATAACAGAGGATATGGAAAATAAGGAAATGACATACTATAAACCAGACCCCCAATCCATGAACTGTACTCAGGCTGGAGCATTAAAAGACATCAAGAATATATGAGAAAGGAGGAGAGACAATGTGCCTTTCAAGGCCTCAGAGATATAAATGATTTGTGAATCCAGACAGTACCCAAGAAACTGACAAATTATGATTGCTAAATAATTAATCTGAGAAATCCCTATCAGAGACATGATGGGTAATCCAGATCCCCAGAACCAGTTCTGTGATACTATGAGTTTTGGAGCATCCATAATGGTTCAGCCCTGACAGTGATGTGAAAGGAAGAACCCAGCCTTGCCAATTTTGGCACTTTGTGCAATGTGATACACTCTCAGAGGATGCTGTCTGGTGTGGAAGCATCAAAGAGAACGATGGGAATGTTGGCTGAGAATTGCATTTTAAATATACCTTCATCTGTACTCTCCGTTTCGAATGCAGCTTCATAGTAGCTACTGATGGGAGATGACCTGGTCTCAGCTAGCGGTGAACTTGAGGTGCTTGGCTCATTTTGAGGAAAATCACCATGGACTGAAGAATGTGTAAGACTGCTACAGACAGGATCCAAAGGATCTCCTGAACTTAATGGTGAAGTCTTCAGTATTTCAAATTCTTCTTCTTTTGGCATATCTTTTGCTTCAGGAGACAATGGTTCTTCTACAGGGGACAAGATAAAGAAGATTATTTTCAACATAAAATTCAAAATACTACCAAAAAGTTGATCTCATTTCCAACAATTCTTCACTAAATTCATGTTGTATCAAACCACAAATTTCTAACCAAAAGTACACAGCCATTTCCTACTCAACATTTATAGTAATGGACACTATCTTGAAATCCAAATTAGTTTTGTAACACCATACATATTTTCACAGAAATTTATTTTATATCTTTATTTGGTACAGGATCTCACTACACAGTTTAAAGTCATTGTGATCCTCCTGTCTCAGCCTCCCCAGCACTGGGATTACAAGTGTGCACAACCATGCCTGGTTTCGGTGGCCAGTATGGTGTGCCCATTCTGGGGCTGCCATGGCATGCAGTACTGGAGATTGAACCCGGCCCCAAGGGCTTGCCAGGCAGGCACTTAGATAGCCAAGCTATCTCCCCAACTCTTCAGGGAAACTTAGTACCTCCTGCTAGTAGTCTCCCTCCCAAATCTATCAGCATCTCACAAAAGCATTTGGTCTCAGAAATGTAGCTCACAACTTGCTATATATGATCACACAGTTTGATTCTAACATTTACTTACTACTTGAGCATTAAACATTTTTACTGGAGAACGGTACTAAGTTTTTCTGTTCTATCAGTTTTTAGCAAGACAAAGATGAATATGAAAGGTTATCACAATATGTTTATGGAAAAATGACAGCTGAATGCTTTGAAGGGAATGTTATGCCCACGCTGCTAAAGTAGTAACCTAACTGTAATGAGCAAATACATTTACCTAACCACTAACACCATCACCATAAGAACATATATAATTTAGTAGAGGAGGAAATTTTCTTCCTAATCTTGAATCATGTAAAGCTATTTACCTTTACAAACATGCAGCACCATTTTGGACTGTTTAGGAGAAACAGGAACCGCACAAGGTACAGGTTGCTGAGGAGATCGCTTCAGGCTTTGCTTTTCTGGTGTTTCTTCTTTCACTTTTTCTTTTGTAAAAAAGAGTCTGTTATAAATATTCTAGCATTTTCATATAATTTGCACAACAGCTCTCTGCCTAAATCATTTGCATACTGTTACTTCAACAGTATCAATCATTTGCTCATGAATAATATTTTTACTGCATTCTACTAAATATTCCCATTGAAACATTTGGGAGTAAGAAATTTTCTAAGAGGAATGTATTTAAACTTCATTTATCCTGGAGTTACCATATTTCTCTAAATACCTTAAAAGACAGTGAAGCAATCCATTATGTGTCTTAAAAGGCCTGGGAAAATTGCTCCTTAAAATTTGAGAGAAGGAAAGGTATAGTACAGTGGACATTTATGTTGTAGACAACACTGACCTAGGGTGCCTGCCCTTATAACAACTCTACTGCATATATATCATTCAATATAATGCACTTCTACCAAGAAGCATTTCTTCAAGCACCATCTTGAAAGTACAAACCTTTACTAGTCATTGGTTTGGCACCAGAAGTGTTTTAGATTTTAGAAGGGGCTTTTAGGGGGAGGTTGGTATATCTGTATAGACTTTATTGGTTGAACATCCCTATTCCAAAAATTTGAAATGCAAAATACTCTGAAACCCGAAATTTTTAAAGCATTAACATGGTGCTTAAAAAGTTTTGGACTTTGGAACAGTTTAGATTTCAGATCAGGAATGTTCAATCTATAGAAATATAAATTAATAAGTCTGGGCATTATGGCACGCACCTGTAATTCCAGAGCTGGGGAGGCCAAAAACAGGAGAATCACTACGTCGAGCTGCATAGTGAGACCCTACACATACACAAGAAGAAATATATATTATAGTCTCAGTTAAATCACTCACAAAAAAGAAAAATGAGGTACAGAAAATTTAAAAGTCTAATATTAGAACTCAAAAGAGAAGAAAGAATGCCATGAGGAATTACCAAAGTCAAATTCTATCTTCTTCAAAATTTTGTCTGGGGACTAGGTATACATCTCAAAACTGTATAAGAAGTAACTTTTAGCAATCTAGTTCCCAACTACACTTGAGTGTTATTTTTAATCACAGACCACTAAAAATCAATGGGTAAATATTTCATATATAAGTAATGCATTTTTCCCAGTTAATTACAACATTTAAATTCTAAGGAAAGAGAGCTGGGGATGCAGATCGGTTACAGTGTATTTGCCTAGCACAGATGAGGTCTTGGGTTTGATTCCTAGGATCACTAGCACTGCAAAAAATAATTTCTAAGGAAAGAAATAATTGGCTTTTTCATCTTCATTTAATGATACAGAAACATCTAGTGGGAAAAATATATGTGTATCAGTGCTAAGGATTAAACCCAGGGACTTTACACCAAATTATATTTCAACCTGTTTTTTATCTTGAGATAGGGCCTCACACCAAATGACTAAGTTGTTCACGCTGGACTCCAATTTGCAATCCTCTTGCCTTAAGTCTCCCAAAGTGTTGCAATTATAGCTATGTGTGTTACCATGCTCAGCTTCAAATAATCATTTTCATTTACTTACCTCAGAATCTAAGGTATGTTTATTTTTCTATTTATAATATACTAAAGTTCTTATTTATTTATTTATTTATTTAATTTTTTGCAGAACCGGGGATTGAACTCAGACCCTTGTGCTTGCTAGGCATGTGCTTATTCTACTGAGCCATCTCCCCAGCCCCTAATATACTAAAGTTCTAGAAAGATTTTCAAAGCTGGTGTATGGTCCACTATGTGGAGCTGAACAAACACAAAAGTAACTCTTCACTTCTGTTTCTGGTTACATTAGTGTTTCTATAGGGATAACTAGAAAAAGCCAGATAATTTACAAAGTACTTTATGAGTCATCATTGAAGAGACATTCCAGGATGCCTGATGAAAGACTTACAACACTTTAGAATTAAAAACATTAGCAAAGGTTGTACAAATTAAGTTTCAAAATTCTGAATATTAATTAAAGGTTTTCCCCATTCCAAAAAATGCTTATTAAAGAAAAACGGCTGAATCTCCCGAAAGAATGACAAATTTGGTGGCATTTAACTTGTTCTAATATGATTCCTTTCAATCCATTTTCACAGTACCCTTCAAAACTAACAGCAATCACTGAAGGGGGCACAGTAGCTTTGGATCTCTCCAAAAGCCCCATTTCCAGAGAATTATCACTATTTTACCAGACTGAGAAGTTCTTTCTGGCCTTGTCTCTATCTTCCCTGAGTCAGAGCTTGCTCTCTGTGATCAACCTTATTCTAGGGAAGTATGTAGCTGCAGGGGCAGCATTACAAGTTGGGGCTAAGAAGAGGTTGATCAAAAAAGTTTAAAAAAAATTGGACAATGAGATGCTCATTAGCAGACTTTGAAAACCAATGTCATATTCCTGGGAATCTAGAAAGACACATAGAATGTTCAGGGCTATATGTAAAGCCAGGGAAGAATTGAGAAGGTCCTCATTTTCAATTCTGGCCGACTTTGAGGCTGCGCATACAGCAGATTTACAAACTGCCGCTTTGAAAGTGTTTAAATTATGATCAACACACAGAAAAAATTTCTGGGCAAAGTCTGGGAGATGCACTGGTTCCAGGCATATAATCAGTAGCATACTAAGCTCATGGAGTAGCACATACAATAAATAATGGAGGCTTCACAGAGTTAGTCTAGGTAAGTCACTAAATCAAAATTACCAGCAATGACAACAAAATCTAAGGAGCAGGAAGTATTCTGATTTCCACTATTGCCCCGCTATATTAAGGTATTTGATTCTGAACAAAAATTTATGAGATATACTAGAAAAGTTTGACCTATATACAGGGAAAAAAATCCCTAATTGAACCTGTTTCTGAGAAGACCAGACATTAGATTTATTGACAAAGACTTTAAATTAACTATTATAAATATGTTCAAAGGATTAAAATGAGAGAATCATGTCTGAACAACTAAAATACAAGAATATCTTCCCAAATACAGAAGACAGAAATTATGAAATAAAAAATGAAAATTTGAATACAAAATTTACTAGAAAGTTTCAATAAGCAAGTATGAATTGGCAAATTAATAAACCAACAAATGCAAGAATGGTTAACTGAGAGTACAAAGTTTGAGGGATATAACAAAAAAGGAATGAGGAAAAATGAGTAGATCCATAGAGAACTGTGGGATACCATCTAGCACACTAAAATACACAAAATGGAATATTATCAAAAGAAAGAACAGAGTAGAAAAGTTTGAGCATAGTCATAAGCTTCCCAAATTTGATTTTAAAAAAGAGAAGACGTAGACAACCAAAAAGATTAAGGATCTCTGATTAGGATAAACACAAACAGATGCACACTTAGAAAAAAAGTTAAACTGTCAAAAGCAAAAGATAGATTCTTAGTCTGGCCTGATAGCTCAGTGGACTAAAGCACCTGCTTAGGCAGAGTGCAATGGCTAGGGTTTGATACCCAGCATGTCATGCCGGCCCTGCCTGTAGGGCATGCTGAGAAGGCTATTAAGACTGGGCATGGTGGCATGTGCCTGTAATCCCAGTGCTAAGGAGCCTGAAAGTGGGAGGATTAGTACAAGTCTGAGCTGAGAAGTGAGATGCTGTACCAAATATATTTTAAAAAATGGTAGCTAGGTTTCTAGGAAAAGGAGACCCTTATTCACTGTTGGTGAGAATTTAAACTCATACAACCATTATGGAAATCTGTACGAAGATCGCCAAAAACTAAAAGTAGGTATTTCATTCAATCCAACTATTTTTCTCCTAGGTATCTTCCTAAACGATATAAATATATTATATTACGGTGATATATGGCTTGTGCTATGGTTTATGCCTAGATGTCCCTCCAAAGCCTCCTGCAGCCACAGGTGGGGCTTTTTCATAAGTGGCTGAATCTAGAGTGTGTGATGCTAGTATTGATTCATGGTGCAATGCTAGGCTCAAGGGCACTAGGTTTAAGGGTGTGCGTGCTACCTGCCCTAAGTAGTCTGGATAAGGTATAAAGGGATAGAAAGAGTTGTAGTTGTCCTTTGCTTACCTTTTGCCCACCATTAACTGCTTCTCCTTTGCAATACCACCAAGCCTTAGAGCCAGCTGATTATAGACTAAAACCTCTACAAACTGTGGGCTAAACAATCTTTTCCTCCTTTAGCTTTGGGTGTTGGGTAGTTTTTTCTCAACAGCAATAAAAGTAACTAAAACATAGGCATACCGATATTTATAGCAGCATGGCTCACAGCAGCTAAATATTGGAAGTGGCCTATGTGTCCATAAACAGATAAATGAAGAAAATATATTTATATACATTGGAAACTCCTATGCCACAAACAAGGATAAACGTATTTGTAAGAAAATGAATGAACCTTGAAATTATAACATTAAATCAATTAGATGAAAGGTACAAGCTTAAGTATCACATGGTTTCTCTTATATGGGAAACCCAAAATATAAAGAGCAACATAAAAAGATCACAGAAAAAAAGAAACGGAAGAAGGGAGAGGAAGGGCAAGGAAAAAAATGCAGCCAAGAGGCAAGGGAGGAGAAGGCAATGTAAAAAGATGTGTTACTACATGTACTGAATACACACAATGAATGTAATCATTATGTAGTACAGACATGGAGTAATAAAAGTAAAAAACAAAAAAACAGAGTACCAGTAGATGTATTTTTGTTTGTAACCCTTTTCTTCTCCCTCCTCACTTAAAAGTCTACTGTACAAAGAGTATCTGGGAGGCTGATCCACAAGGATCTCAAGTTCAAGCCCAACTTAGACAACCTGGGGTGATCCAACTTCAAAATTGTTTTTAAAAGGGGCTGGGGATGTAGCTCAGTGTGATAACCCTGGGCCCAATCCTCAGTACTTTACAAAAAGAAATAATTATTAAAACCGTGCTGTTGAGCATAATGCTCTAATTTATTTTAAAAGAATAGCACAAAAATGGGGAGAAAACAACTTCTGTATGTTGGGAAAGCTTTTGCATAATATTAAAATTGAGTTGGTTCAAATCTAAAACTAGATTGTTTTAAGAAGTTAAGTGTAGGGGCTGTGGAGATGGCTCAGTGGAATAAACGCTTCCCTGGCAAGCGCAAGGGCCTGAGTTCAATCCCCAGTTCCGCAAAAAATAAAAAAAAATAAAAAAAAGAAGTGTGATCTTCAAGTAAACAAAATGACTAAAAATAGTAAAAGGTATGTCAGTAGAAGTAAAATTAAATATAGTGTAACATAAAAGAAGGGGTTGATGGACGACTAAAGATGTAATACCTATAAAAATAACCTGAAAATTGTAGGTAAAAATTCTACTATATCAGTAATTATACTAAGTTAAATGAATTGAACACTCCAATAAGAAACCTGAAATGGTAGAAGGTAAAAAAAAACCATGATTCAACTACTACACATGTAAGAGACATATGTTAGGCTGTTACCATATGTTAAGACATATGCTCAAATATACAAATAGGTAGAATGTAAAAGATTGGGAAAATATGCCATATAAACAGTACCCCTGCAAACTGAACAACTATACTACTATCAGACAAAATACGGTTTAAGACAATTTTTTTAATGAGCAGAATATATCTGAGGGAAAGAAAGCTCCTGTCTGAGAGAGGGGCAGTAGGGGGGCCACAAGTGGGTGGTCTCCAAGACAAAAATTGTTACTAGACACAAATGGTATTTTAGCATATTAAAAGGGCCAATCTGGGGCCGGGGAGATGGCTCAGTAGGCTAAGCGCTTGACTGGCAAACTCAAGGATCTGAGTTCAATTCCCGGTTCTGCCAAAATAAATAAATAAATAAAAATAAAAGGGCCAATCCATCAGGAAAGCATAAAAGTTATCTATGTAATTAACAACAGGACTTCAAAATAGATAAAGCAAAAACTGAAAGAACTAAAGGAGAAATGCAGTAATTTAACATAGTAATTCACAATTTCAGTATCCATTCTACAATGGAGAGAACAATTAGGCAAAAGATCCAAAAAGATATACAAGACTTAAACAGCATTATATAAAAATAAGATTTCACAGATACCTATACAACCCTTCATTCGATAAAAGAGCACATACTCTTCTAAAATGTACATAAAACATTCTAAAGTATAGACTATACTGGGCCATGAATCAAGTCTTGATAAGTCTCGAAGTACTGAAATCACACAGAGCATATTCTCCAATTGTGTGGGAAAATAACTCAGCACAGTTATGGTCAGTATATTCAAAATGTCAGAGGAAAACAGATAGAAAAAAAATTTCACTAAAGAATTTATTATTTTTAGTGGCCATATGAGTGGCTGGGGAGACAGTTTGGAGGTCTAAGTGCCTACCTGTCAAGTTCAAGGACTGGAGTTCGATCCCCGGTACTGCAAGCCGTGCCAGCCCTGGAACCCTGGGGGCACCGTGCCAGCCACCAAAACCAGGTGTGGTGGTGCACCCCTGTAATCCCAGTGCTGGGGAGGCGGAGACAGGAGGATCATTACTAGTCTGAGCTCTGTAGCCAGACCCTGTACCAAATAAATAAAAGATATTTTAAATATATAAAAAATGGCCATTTGAGATGAATAGACTTTTCTCAGAAGTACACACAACGTATAAAGACATGAAAAGAGGTTAAACATCACTGGTTACTGAAGAAATGCAAATTAAAACTATGCTGAGATTCCATCTCACTCTAGAAAGTCCACCAGTAAGAAATGCTGGCAGGTGGAGAGAAAAGAACACTTCTTCACTGTTGGTGGGAGTGTAGACTACTACAATTAAGTGTAGACAGTCCTAAAAAAATAAACAAACAAACAAACTGGGATTACACGTCCAATTTGACCCAGCTATTCCACTTCTGGTTATCTTCCCTGAAGAATTAACAGCATTATACTACAGAGATATATGTGCATCCATGTTTAAAATTCTTTAAATATTAGTATTTTTTAAAAAAGAAAATGGCTTATAGGACAGTAAATTAGGGCAAGCATGTTGAAAACCTGATGTTATCTACCAAAGCTAAACCAATGTACTTTCTATGACCTAGATAGATACAGGAACAGAAAGTTATATATATTTTATAAAATAACATACTAGAATATTCACAGTAACACTATTAAGGCACCAAACATGAAGTACTCAATACAGAAAATAATAGCCTACTTTTTTATAATAGAATTCTATACAGTAAAGAGAATAAATGATATCACTGCATACAATACAGATAAATCTTACAAATATAATGGTAAGCAAAAAAAAAAAAACTATAGACAACGAAGAATACAGGATCTATTATTTTTATAAAGTTCAAAAACTAATACATGGTACCAGAAGTTAGGACAGTAGTTACCCTTGTTGAGGTTGAAGTAGAACCGAGGATGGAAGGGGTTTGACATATTAGGGGTGCTTACACTACAGTGGTATGTTGGTTAATGACCATACAACCAGAATTACGGGAAGAATTAAGTTTGTAAACTAAAGCAGCACTGTATCAACTTCTTCAATCAGAACCTTGTTATTGAGTTGTGTTCATTTTGTGAACACAGAATATATTCTGCATTCCATGTGTATTTTTCCCTACGTATATTATATTTCAGTGAAATGTCATTAAAACTATTGTTAAAAAACACTGAATTTGTCAGAATTAAAATCTCCCAAGAATACTTTGTCTTACATATTTTTAGTCACTTACTGAAAAATGTTGACAAATAGGGTAATGGACATGATATTTTAGAAGAATCAACTCTGTTGCATTTGTATACAACTTCTTTAACTGCAAGCTAATTAAAAATTATATAAAAATTCAAATTCAAATTCATTTTCTAAAGGGGGACATAAATGAAGGACCATTTTGTAGTGAAAAATATATATGCATATACAAAATAGGATCGATATTCAGCTACTTTCTCTCTCTTTTTTTTTTTGGCAGAACAAGGGATTGAACTCAGACCCTTGTGCTTGCCAGGAAGCGTGTATTCCACTGAACCATCTCCCTGGCCCCTCAGCTACTTTCTCTTAGTATGAGAATGAGAAGAAAGGTTTGTACTAATATTATTTAGACAAGATATCATGTATGCATCTTTTACTCTGAATAACTATGAAGACAACGATATGTAATGTAGTAATGATTGTAACTGTCCTACTAACCTGTTTTGAAAATGTTTCATTGCTATCTCTTTTTCATTAAAATTAGTAAGAAAATTAAAAAACAACATTTCAAAAAACAAAAACAAATTCCTTTCCAAATGGTCAAACTAAGCACACTGTGACCAAACTGATCAAAGTTTAAAATTCTATTATCTGGGGGGCCGGGGAGATGGCTCAGTAGGGTAAACGCTTGACCTTGCAAATGCAAGGATCTGAGTTCAATCCCCGGTTCCGCCCCCCCCCCATCCAAGTAAGCTTTTAAAAAAAAATTCTATTATCTGATTTTTGAATGTATTCTGCCAAATAACCTATCTCAATTATTTATCTAAAAATTCAAACATATTGTGCTGAATTTAAAAGAACAAATACATACAAAAGTAGGCAAACTTTTCTCCCAAGAATAAAAGACATTAGCCTCAAAGTTCAAAGAGCTTTCATACTTGAAGGAGCAGAACCACCTTTGGTTATACAGTACTGCCTTACAAAAATCCTCTGATTCAGGCATCAGCTGAGGGTTTTTATGGAGAAAGGGGAACCAAGGCTTACATATGAAATTCAAGCAGATCATTGTTTATATCCAATGATCACAATATGCTTTGCTAACTTCCTAGGATTAAGGTCAGTAACTTTAAAGCTCCATTTCAACCTAAAAGCAAATATATAACTCTGTGAACTAGTCACAAAAAAGCCAAACATAACTCATTGGTTTTCTCAACTTTGTTATGAAAGCAAAAAAACTACCTGTCTGTCATCTATTTTGTGGTACTAGGGAATGATCCCTGGGCCTTCACATTAAGCTATGATCCCCAGTCCTTTTAATTTTCTTTTTCTTTGAAACAGTCTTGGTAAATCATTAAGTTACTAAGACTGGGCTCAAATATGTAATCTTCCTGCCTCCAACTCTCAGAGCAGGCACTAAAACTACAGCCATGTGCCACCATGCCCAGCATATTTTTCCACTTCAAATGAATAAATATTATATATTATACATTTATAATTAGTTGTATGTTGCTAATATATTCATTTTGACAGAAAAACAATTACACATACTCAAATACAAAATAAACAGAAGCACAGTATAAAATTTTATATTTTTATCTTACCTGACACATTTTTATCATATTCTACAGGGCTTTGAATATTACTCCTGTAAGAGCTGAAAGGCTGGCTACTCAAAAGGTTATCACACTGCAGGGTATGGCACAAAGTCTCAAGAAAGCGAAGAGCAAAGGATGCACTATTCACCGGAGGTAGCTGGATGGAATGAGTTTCCCCATCAAAGAAGGCTATTTAGGGAGAAAAAGATGATGTCAGTCATCTTATAAAGTTAAAAAAAATACGATGTAAATAACCTCCTTCAATCTAGGAAACAGATGATAAATTTCATTTGTGGTTTTTGTAATTCATAGAGGAATAAAATTATAAAAGTTCTCATTCAAACAGTATCTTGCATTGGTTAAAAACTCATTTAAAAATATTCACAAAGTAAACAAAAACAACAGAAACTCCACTGATCTCTAATAATGCACATTTCTATTCCAAATAGTCCATCTGCAAAAATGTGGTATCAAATCATGTAAGTATGGAAACTACCTGCTGTATTCTTTCTCTTCATGAGTTCTTGAATCACATTTTTATTTGTAACTTATTCATTAACCTATTTTCTATACAAATTAAAGCATAACTAAGGTAGTGTCTGTCTATATTGAGCTTGGCACAGCATATAAAAGGAAAAATCTGTGCCTTTTACCGTAATTTATAGTATTACTCTGCTATCATTTGTCTGTTATAAAGGTAAACTTTCCAAATGAGGGTTAAAAGTCTATAAATATATATTATACACATTCTAAAAGTCAAATATTATAGCATAATTAGAATATATATATTATGAATAGTCTATGTTATAAAATTCTAGCATCTAAACTTAAAATCACATGTGGAAAAGCAGCTGAATAGAGAATTAGATTAGTATACCAGTTATCACTTCTCCTCCACGATTATCTGGTTTAAGAAATCCAAAAACAATCTTTGACTCAAAGGCAGAATCCACACAGGCTTGTACAGTTCGCCGGAGTACCACATTCACAGGGCCTGGGCCAAAATGATCAGGCAGCTGCTGGACTCTCCTTGGGTCCAGGTAAGGGCCAGTGTTTCCATATTTGTTTATATAGACACAGACTTCGGGGAAAATACAGATACAGATACAATGATATCGATTAGAAGGAAATTTGTGAAAATACTATGCAATTACTATACTTAAAAAGTCACTTCACTTAAAAGAAATCTAGATATAGTTAGCATCAATGGTCATTTCTGATACCTATGTAGATAAATACATGCGTGTAAGGGTATTAAACATACAAAGAAAAAAATGTTTAATCAATACTTTAGAACTGTACCCCAAATAATTTCATTAAAAAGATACAAGTTTAAGGACCATCACAATAATTCTTCACAATTTCCATGTTATATAAAATGACATAAAGATAGTTGATTATTCTCTTTAATTGTACATATAGTACAAGAAATTATTTTAGGGCTGGGTATGGTGGCTCACACCTAAAATCTCAACACTGGACAGGCTGAGGCAGGACTGTTTCAAGTTCGAAACCAGCCTGGGCTACAAAGTGAGCTACAGGCTAGCCTGAACTGTATAGGGAGACCCTGACTCAAAAAAAGAAAGAAAGAATTTCCTTTAAAACCTGGTCACTTGGATATACTCTTGTTGGACTAAATTTTCTTTTAGGTTACTAATATTGAGCCTCAATTGTATTTTCTGAACCAAATAATTTAACATTTCTTCTATATATGGCAATTTGAAGAGAAAAAATTTCTTTCAGTTTAATGATACAATTTATATACACATAAATGATCACATTCGTTCTAGGGGATTTGCACCTGTACATGATATATCTTAATTTCTCTTTTTCCCATTTGCCTCCCCTTCCTTCAATCCCTCTTCACCTCCTTATTTATCCTTTTCTTATCCCTTCCCCCGCCCCTGGTTCCCTTCCTTTGGAACAGTTTCTTACTATTTCACAGTATTTGCTATTCAGTTTGGTTCTCATTTACACACTTTCATTTTCTCAGCAGGGAGACAGTGTGTTATTTACATGTGTGGTCTGATTTATTTTACTTAAGGAGTAGGGGATGTGAGGGCGATCTGGCTGTAACATCTGTCACCCCATGGATTGCTAGGTTTGATTCAGCTGATCTGGCTGGCTAGAGGGGTGTTCTTGCCCTCTCTCAATGCATCCCTTTCCAAAGCTGTGAACTCAGTCGAAGAAGACATCCACCCTAGATAGAAGACTGTTCCTTGGTCAAGGGTATACCAGTAGCTGTGTTCCTCTGCTAGAACCTCCAAACAAGCGCTGAAGAGTGTAGTCCCAAGGTGCGTTCATTTACCTAGAAATGTCTCAAGTGTATCCTTCCTTACAGCTGAGTAGTACTTCATTGTCTAAAAACCCCATATCTTCTTTATACCTTTATCAGATGATGGGCATTTAGGTTGTTTCCAATATTCAGCTATTGTAAATTGTGCTGCTATAAATGTGGGTACACATACATTGTTGTGGCATAATGTTTTTAATTCTTTTGGGAAGATACTAAAAGGGGGAATACCTGGGTCCAACGGGAATTCTAGCCCTAGTATTTTGACTACTCTTTACACTGATTACACTAGTCTACACTCATGCCAACAGTGAAGGGTTCCTTTTTCCCCACAGCCCTGCCAGAATTTGTAATTGTGTTATCTGAAGAAAATTTTAAAGTAAACTCTTTTCTAGTATAATAAGGCACATAACAGAAAAGTAATTCATCTATAATCACACAACATTCAAGGTTCCATAATTTTTTGAAAATCGATGTAACTATGAAAATACAAAGGTATGTCATTACCGAACCTTAATAGGTTCCTAAATCAAGAAGCACATTATTTTTTTAAGAAGCACATTATTTAAACATTAAAATATTATGTGTTTCTATGAGCATGAGGATATATTTAGCTTGTTCTGCATCCTATAGTAAATCCTCAAACTTCCACCAAAAATAAAAACATTAGTTTATAATGTAAATTTTCATATATTATTTCACCTCTGTTTTGACTGCAACTTATGACTCAATCAATACATGAGGTGAGGTGTTTTTCACCCATTGTATCGTGTTAGTACTCAAAATGTTTTGAATTTTGTAGCATTTCAGATTTTCAGATTTCAGAAATCTGAAATTTTGGATTATGCATTATCAACTGGTGTTTATTTGGTTAGTCTTTCTTGCTGATAAAAAAAAGCAGAAATAAGGGGCCAGGGAGATGGCTCAGTAGAATAAGCACTTGCCTGGCAAGCGTAAGTAAGGGCCCGAGTTCAATCCCCGGTTCCACAAAAAAAAAAAACAAAATCAGAAATAATAACCTAAACAATGGAGCATGGCATATTAATCACTTTAAAGTAATTTCTATTTCAAAAAAATTGAATCAATATTTCCTTTCAGTTAGGAAAGAAAAATGTTGGAGAAAAACAAGATGCAGTAGAACATGTTTTTTAGAAACTGAGCAAATGTACAGGAGATAACATATTGGGGTATGTATTGGTTCAAACTCATACAAGATAACAATTTAAAGTTATCATTCTCCTTCACAGGCAAGGGTTTTCTTAAAAAGTATTTTCAAAAAGCATTAAAAAAAGGTTTGACATATCTTGAAAATACATACAATTATAAAAGGCAGTATACAATCTGAAGAGATAAAGAGAAAATAACAGATTTGTCATATGCTGAGCTGTGAAAGGCTCAAGTCAACAACTTCTGACATTGCCAGTCCTATAGATAACCCACTACTATTATGGACTATTGGACTATATTGGAATATTTTGCTGAATTCACATACTTGCAGTATTTAAACAGCAATGGAATATCCAACTCTGACAAAACTAAACAAAAAAAAGGGATATAAATGAAGGACCATTTTGTATCTGTATATACAAAATAGGATAGATATACAGCTACTTTGTCTTAATTCAATGAGAAGAAAGATGTGTACTGATAGTGTTTGGACAGGCTATCATGTCTGCATCTTGTACTATGAATAACTACTAGGAAGACAGCAATATGCAATGTATTAATTATTGCTGTCCTACTAACCTGTTTTGAAACTCTCACTGTTATTTTTCTCAATAAAATTAATTTAAAACAATAGATTTGTCAATGACAGAAATGTTATCATTTAAATGGATCAAATGATGTAAAGATATTGTTTTCTTTAAACAGATACCAACATCAAATTGAACAAGGAGAATTATAAAATAATATGAAAAATACTGAAGGAAATATTTACTATTCCCATTTTTTTCTTTTTTGGACTTTAAAGAATCTCAAAGTAATACTGAATAAGAGATAGGTAATTGTATAGCTCTCTGAAAAGTATTAATTTACCTGTAGACATCACGATTTTAGATGGTGCAGGATTGATATTTCTATCATGCGAAATTCTCGCCAGTGTTCTTAGAGAGGTTGTAGATGTAGAACACAACACGGGAATAGTTTTTTCCTGTTAAACAAAAAGAACAGAAATACACAATACTCTCTGAAAACTGCTTGATAAGAAAGTAAAAGAAAATTAGGCATTGTTGGTTCACAACATTATCAGCTATCAGAAATGCTCAAGGTTGAAAATCACTGTATCAGTGATGGAGACAAGTGCCCAAATTGCAGCCCAAAATCTACTTATTTATTAATGTATAAAAACTGCAATTAAGCCTGAATGCTGAGGTTTCAGTTCAGGAAAAAAACTTGTATAATAACATCTATTCACCCTAAAGGATTTTACAAATTTACCTGCAAGCCACAGGTTCATCACTATTGCACCATATTTATCATGAACTCCAACTGCTTTACAGGGTAAGATTTTCTGCCCTATCCCTTGCTCCAAATGATCATTTATTAGTCAAATTTGTTCACTCTTCAAAAGTGCCCTTTTCTAAGTTCCCTGTAAGACAAGGTTGTTTTTTTCTCCTCACAATGCTAACGTCTGGAAGTCACTTTCCCATAAGGAAAAAAAAAATCTCAGTAAGGTGGAAGAGTTTAGAAATTGCATAGCCTGAGTTTCTCCACTGCATATACAGTAATTCTGAAAACCTTACTAAAAAATGCCTTGCTAAAGTTCATAGAAGTTAAGCCTCTAGCCCGAAGCATCAAATATATCCTGAGCACTGTTAAACATCACCATGAGGTTTCCTTTGATTTCACAGCAAGTATTTGGATTTTCTTCGATCTTCTTTCAAACACTACTCTTTAATGTTACAAAGAGACTGATTCCTATGCTAGAGGACACTTAAAGGCAACGACAAAGGAATAAAAACAGTATTCAAAGGTGTTGAAATGTATGTGAATGACTAATATTTACGTTTATAGTATTCTAGTAAGTCGTATTTCTATATATTGAATTACAAATACTGTCATTTATCTTACTCATTTTAAAATCTGAATGCCCTGACTTGAGATATATTAAGACATAATGTTTACATCATCATTGGAAACTGAAAAAATGTACACTTATTTAGAAATTGTGCTTTTGTACTTCTAAAAATCCTTAAGGGCATTAAGAAAATGACAGTTTGGGCTGGGGATATAGCTCAGCGGCATAAGTCCTGCCTGGCAAATGCAAGGTCCTGAGTTCGACACTGGGCATGAAAGAAAGGAAGATGAGAGGGAGAGAGAGGGGGAGAGAGGAGAGGAAGAAGGAGAGGGAGAGAGAGAGGGGGAGAGGGAGGAGGATGGGGAGGGGAGGAGGGTGGGGAGGGGGAGGATGGGGGAGGGAGGGGAAAAGGGAGGGGGAGATACACACACACACACACACACACACACACACACACACACACAGACGGGGAGGGAATAAATGAGACTTTGCAAAGCAAAGAGGCTACTCCACATACGGTTTAGTCAGTTCATAGACTTGGTGTAAATCTAAACTGTGAACTTGGCCAATAGCGAGACACGAATATAGGCAAACCTATGAGAGTCTTCTTTGTAGTGAAATAATAAAGTTAAAAAAGATGAAACTGAACCAAAATTCTGCCTTTACAACAAAACTAGAGTTTATTATCAAAACAAGACTATAGCACCTATCTCTTCCCTCTCCTTATCACCAAATTAAACAATGTTTTCTTTAAAAATAAAGAACTGCCACTGGAAAATAAAATGTCCAAAGTTATTAAAGATGTGCATTTTCTACATGGTCTTGTTTTTTGCAGCCGATGAACTTCCTTTTAGCATTTCTTCTAGTGTTAGGTTCTTCAGTGATAAATTCTCTTTAATCAGCTTTTATCTGAAAAATTTCTTCAGCTAAATTTTTAAAAGCTAATTTGTATTTTATTTTGTTTCATATTGAAGTATTAATGAGGGAAGGTTTCTTTCATAATAGCAATAAAAAGCATAAAATACCCAGAAATAGATATGAATAAAACTAAATGAACATATGAATTACATAAAGAAAATGGTAACATTATAGGAAGTCTTTAAGATTTGTTCTTTATCTCTCGTTTTCAACACTTCGATATGCCTTGGCTTACAGTTTATTTTTAACTGTGTATTCTGTCTGTATATATGTCTATTTTTCACAAAAATGAAAATTTTTTTTAATTTTATTTTATTTGTGTGTGTGTGTGTGTGTGTGTGTGGCCAGCTCAGCCCACCAGGGGGCGGGGCTGGCTGGCATGTGGTGCTGGGGGATTGAACCGTGGTCCCCCAACCTACCTAAGCTTGTTCTAGGTAGGTGCTTTAGACCACTGAGCCATCTCACCAGTCCCGAAAAAATTTGAGATATTGTTTCTTCAGAACTTACTGTACCCCATCTTTTTCTTTTGGGGCTCCAAATGCATATGAGTTAGCCCTTTGATATTACCTAAATTTTAAAATCTTAAAAGGTCCCTAGAGCTATTTATTTTGTTTCTCAATCTTTTTTATTTTATCTCACTTCTTCACACTGAATAATTGCGATCTTCCAGTTCACTTGCTCTTTTCCTTTGTCATCTCCAGTCAATTCCTATTAATTTTATACAGCAATTTTTAATACCTGAACTTTCATTTGACTCATTTCTATCCTTTCTGCTTCTCTGCTAAGTAGCCTATTTTTTAATCCCTGAAATTATGTATGTGTGCTTATAACTTCAAGGACAATTTTAACAGCCACTTCAAAATTTTTATTGGTTCCAACATCAAGATCATACATGTGTTCATTTTGCTGTCTTTTGGCCACTGTATCCTAGACAATGAATGTTAATTTATGCAGATTCTGGATTCTATTTCTCTTTCACAGGTGTTCTTATACCTATTTCTCCTTCACGGGTGTTCTTATATCTTAACAGAAAATTATTTGGGTTGGAAAAGCTTTAAACTCTGTTCTTGGGCTTAATTCTAGGCTCAGTGCAGAACTTTGGCTTTAGCTCTGCTGGTCTCTTTATTACCCACACGTTTGGATCGATGGTCTGTCGGAGGTGTTGGTTGATGGTTTAGCAGTCTCCTCTTTGGCTCTTTCCCTTATACAGTCTCTCAAACGTCTTCAGGAGCCACAGTCTTTCTGGATTGCATTTTTGGTTTCCTCATGCTAGATAAACCAACTCCCAACAACAGCACAGCACATGCCACACATGCGCATGTTACACAAAATGCTAAAACCAACAAAATTGGAAACTCACTTTATATAAAACCCCTTCCTTTAGGGTGCACTTTGCCTGCTATCAAAATCTATCTGCTTTCATTCATTGTCCAGTACATCTCTAATTATTAGTTTCCTTTTTCCTATTCTGGATTTTTAGATGTTTCCTTTGGGTGAATCAAGTAGAATGTAATTCAGTGTCTCAGTAATGGGAAAATAAAGTAAGACAGATTTATATCTAAATGTCTCCCAAAGTCTCATGCTTTCATGGGGATAGGGATGGGGACAGTGGGGGGAGATGACTCAATTGTGGAGGCAAAATACTCACCAGTGGATTAGTCTACTGATGAGTTTATAGCTAAATGTAATTTGGGAGGTAAAGCCTGGTTGGAGGAATTGGGTCACTGTTGGCATAGTCCAGAAGGGTTTCTTTCCTTCTTCCCTTCATTTTTTTCTCTGCTTCCACTGCCATGCAGTGAACTACTTCTGCAATCCTGTGCCTGCCTTGGAACAAGCCAACTCTGAACAGAAATCTCTATAAACTATGAGTCAAAAAAACCCCAAAAAAACACCAGACCCTTTTCTCCTTTAACTTATGAGTGTCAAATACTGTTTATAAGTAGAAAGACAGATTTTGTACCTGAGCAGGGCTGTTTCTGTGATGCTACCTGACCATGTGGTTCAGAAGCCTTTAAAACTGGCTTACAGGAGAAGTTCGAATGTTTTAGAGACACTGACCAGAGAAGTGGCCCTAGAATCCTATGAGCCAGCTTGACGGGAGATTCTGGTCACAGCTTAGAAAACCATATGGTTACAGCTATGAAAGACCAAGCTCAAGAGCTTTCAGTAGGGAAGAATGATTCCACTGGGAGATAGAATCCAGGATAATCTGTTTGCATTTTACTCAGGCACAGTAAATTTGTGGAAACCTAAGATTAAGGACAATGGACAATTAACCTGGTAAAGGAAATTTCAAGGCAGCCAAACATTTAGGCTGTGGCTTTGAGTGGTGTTGGGATCTTTTACCCAGCTCTACACTACAAATTAAGAGCAAACAGGCCAGAAGAATGATTTTTAAGCCTTGAATTTGATCAGAAAGGAAAGTTGGGGCCTAAAAGATGATGCAGAGGAGAACCTGGTTTCTGAAAAGCTCAGCATTAAAAAGGCAAAGGCTCAGTTTTTTTCAACTTTGGTGCTTGTGAATACGGTAAGCCACTGTAAAGGTCACACAGTTCAGAAGAAAGGAATAGAGCTAAGTGAAAATATGCCTCCTTTCCATATTGATGAAGCAGGTTACAGTAATCATCTATAAAGTATTAAACATTTTAAAAGAGAATTCCATTGCCCATGTGGGCTTATACAGCAATTGCTTTGTGAATTCTTAGAAGAGATTGTGGCCTTCCATTTAAAGTAAACATGTAAGCAGAGTGGGTCACAAAATAAAATTGTTGAAGTAAACATGAAACAAGACAAACTCTCACAGAATGCAGGGGAAAGGGCAAATATATTTTAAAAAGAGGAGGAAAACAGAGCTTGTCCAGGAGACACAATCTAAATGTAACAGGAACACCTGACACAGAGGACAAAGCAAATGAAGCTGAAAGCATAATTAAGGAAATACTTGAAAACTTTCCAGAGATAAATAATGAAGCAGGCCCACAAATGAAGGTATCTCTAAAATTTTGTAAGAAACAAACACTTAAACATATCCTTATGACTTTTAAAACTTTCAAGAATAAAGAAAAAGATTTTCAAGTATTCCAACAGAATAGGTTCCCTGTAAGGGACAAAAGTCAGCCTAATCTCAGATTTTTCTCTTACAATTCTAAATGCCAGAAGACAACAGGACATCTACACCTTTAAGGGAAGTTTTAAATGAAGAACCACATACTGAATCAAGTTAATATTTGTATATGAAGGCAAGTGGAAGACTTTCTTAGATATCAATGGGTTGGGAAAGTATATGAACCAAAATCCTCTAAAAATTTTGCTTAATGATTTACCACAGCCAACAGAAAAGTCAAAAACAGTAAGCAGATAAATGGATGAATCATTTAATGACTAAAACTAGTTAAGAAGTGTGGTGTGCAAAACTGTTATGTATAGGGTAATAAATACAAATACAAAATAGATTTGTAACCTAGATCTAATTTTTTCAGTTTATGTAATTTTAAATGGTCAAAGTGATGCCAAACACTCAATGTAATGGGCACATACATAGTGTTTTATTTTTGTCAAGTAGTATTATAATGATGCATGTTGTTAAAACAAATGTATGTTAGATGAAAGTATTTTGTCACTGTGGATAGGACAAGTACTATAAAGACATTCTAAATGTTAATCTGAGATTTGGGAATGATACGATTTTATTTCCTTTTAAATAAAAAAAAAACAAACAAGTTTATAGTGTTAGAATGTAAGGAGCGGGGCCTGGAAGATGGCTCAGTGGAATAAGTGCTTCCCTGGCAAGTGCAAGGGCCCGAGTTCAATCCCTGGTTCCACCCCCCCCCCCCAAAAAAAAAATGTAAGCAGAAAATTTCCGAATTACTAGTTGGAGGGGCGGGGATAGATCTGAAATACGGAACTACAGAACAAGGAAAAACAGCACTGCTGCATCAGGTGGTAGTTCCTATTTGTTCAACTTGTCATTGGGTTGTGGGCAAAAATAAGATTATAAATATTACAAGTCGCTGAAATTGAAAACAAGTGAAAAACTAAGATGCAGTAGCAAAAGAAAAATACTATAGATGCATTAAAATTTGCAGAAAAGATATATTGACAGAGATAGAAGTGAATTATATAGCAGTTAAATTCCCAAGTAATAAGATCCAAATTTAGTAAAACAAAAACTAAACTCTTATCCACAATATTCTTATCTGTAAAACATGGAGGTTTAAAGTATTTAAAGGTAGTAGAAACTCTTTCAGTTTAGAAATGGATAGTATTTTTATAAGGCAGAAATAGGGGTGTTATAAGAAATTTCACATTTAAGAGATTACAGCATTCATATTGTTCAATATGCTGAAGTGGGTGGTAGCTTTACTGTTGTAAAACAATATAGATGCATGTATTTCAAAACACATTTGAAATTAGCGATTTTATGTGCTTAAAATTCACTGAATGAATAACTACAGAGAATATATATAGGAAAAATAGTAAAGTAGCTTGGAATAGGACAAAAGAAAAGACAGCCTGAGGGGATCACAAGAACCAACAGGATTTCACTCTTGCAGGTTCAAGATCAAGGCTAATCTCTGCTTTGAGAAGAGAGCTCCAGGGCAACTTGCTCTGGAAAGGCCGCAGCCTAGGGAAGGGAAATTGAATCCTCAGAATTCAGTTCACTGTGCTCAGCCATTCAGACACTCAAAGGTCTCTGTAACCACAAGCAAGACACAAAAGGCCTCAGCTACTGCTCCAGCTGGTAGCAAGCATCATCTGCATGGTGCTGGTTTTAGACGCATGCAGAATGAAAAAGTTAGGGATCAAGGAAGTTTCCACCTAGATTTCAGAACAAGGCTTCAGGGGCCGGGCAGTAGCTCCTCAGAGGGCAGTTTGTGAAGCTGTAAGAGTGAAGTCAATGCAGCAGAGACCCCAGGATGTTGGAAAACTAGGAATGTGGAACATCTGTGGAAAGCCCCAAAGACTGAGTAAAAGTCAGCCAAGAGAAAAGCTATGAGGGCTACAAGGATTGTCAATGCTTAGGGGTGGGGCCACCTAAGTCCTTTGGAGTTTACACACTTAGCCACAGATTGTCCCAGGTGCTGAGCATGGAACTACAGAATTTAATGTTTGCCCTGTTGGATTTTGGTCTTGCTTTGGTCTCATTCTTTTCTATTGCCCTATTTCTACTTTTGGAATGAGAATATTTACCCTGTACCTTTGTATATTGGAAAAATTTAACTTTCTTTTCATTTTTACAGAGGCCCCCAGGTAAGAAAGAATTTGCCTTAAATCTCAGAATAGACTTTAGAATTCAACTATTCAATGCTGAAGCTATCAGGACTTTGGCAATTCTTGAAGATGGTTTAAATGCATTTTTCATAAAGAAAGGGGCTTGCATCTTTGTGGGACATCTATATATAAACCATTAACACTCAAACATTACTAAACTCATCATGCCAATTCCCCACCCATCAGTCTATTGAAAGTATAGTTTATGTACAGTAAAATACATTTCATATGGATTTTTAAAGCACACTAAATTTTATTCAAGTACAGTGGCACATTCTTTGTAATCCCAGCTCATGAGGAAGCTGGGATTACAAAGGGAAAAAGACTAAGTTGAAGGAGAGCAAGGGTAACTTAGCAATACCTCATTTCAAAGTAAAAAGGGCAGGTAATGTAGTGTAGCGTTAAGAGTGCTTACCTAACAAGTGAAAGGCATTCATTCCCCAAAATGACATAATAGCTTCTAAAAGTATATAAATTTTATTTTTTGGTACCAGGAATCGAACTCAGAACCTTGCACTTGACAGACAGGTATTTAAGCTGCTGAGCTATCTCCCTGGCTAAGGGTATATAAATTTTAAATTAACTAGCTAGGACATAAATATGCCCATATAGTACACTCACAGTAGTTTTGAAGAAACTTATGAGAGGTTTCACAAATTATCTAAGAAATGTCTCAATAGCTATGTGAGGCCTTAAAGAACTCTGTATGATCATAATATATTCCTAAAGGGCCCAATCATATTCTTGATAAATTCCTAATTGTGTAACATAAAGAAGGCACTATAGAGAACTATTTACAAATTAGTAGGAGATACAACTAACCTTTTTTCCTGAGCTTTGACCTTTTTTCTTTGGTATATTTTTATAAGAACTGCCCTTCTTAGAGGCTGCAGTAGGTCCAGATGGTTTAATTCGAGCAGATTTCCTGAGATGTTGTGTTGACAGTATTACAGCAGTTTCCTGCGGAGACTGCATTGAATGCTGGGTTGCGTCAGAAGGGGAAGATTGTATTTTTTCTGTATTCTTTGCAATAGGAACTGAGAAAAACATGACAAAAAATTAAAGCAAATGACATAATTAAGACATTATCTTCTAAGTTTAAGTTAATCTTTAAAACTCTCCTCAAAGGTTATTCCTTATAAATCACTTAAAAAGTACTATTTATAATTAAGTTTTAAGTACTTCAAAATTTCTACCTTCAGGAAATAATCTAATTCTCCAGAAAAAAAAACAGGTTTTTATAAGAGCAATTAGTAACTTTGATTTAGCACAGGGAAGATTTCTAGCAATTTACTTTTGGCTACTTTCTGTATTTTTTTTCTTTTACCTTAGTAGAGAAAGTCTTTCCTTCAGAAAATACTACCCAATTATGCATTTATAGAAATCATCATGTACATCAATATAGAAAAACAACAAAGCAACTACCTAGGACTCTTTATTCATCTTTCAGAGATGCTAGTTAATTCTTTTTTTCAGCTTTATAGAAGTATCATTTAAAAATAAAATTACACATATTTAAGGCTAGATATCTTATATTCTTATTATATTCTTATGTGTACATCAAATAATAAAGTTTCAAATCCTATGACACAGATTCTATATTAATACTGTCATAGAAAGGCTACTATCATGCCCAAGTGATACGAGGGTACTAGTTACCTGGTAGCCCAATCCAGACATTTTTAATATTTTGAGTGAAAATTACCTACCAAGTTACTTTTGTCTATGTTCATAGTTCAAGAAAAGAGACATTTGTAGTATTAATCCCTTAATAATTCATTATTTAAAAGAATAAATTTTATATAGTAAAGAGTACTAGAGCCAAATTAAAAAAATTTACAAGAGTCATATAAATGAAATGTTTATACACTTGTACAAAAATCAAGTTTGAGGATTTCATTTTACAACCTGAAACAATCTACTGCTTTGCTCCTCTTACACTCAAAGTCTATGAAGGTATAATCTGACCTAATACAGAGTATCCCATCATTTCTGCAGCCTTTGAATATACCATTAACTTATTAAACTCATAAGAGGCCAGAAAAAATACAAGACCATTTAACTACCACCATCACATTCCTCTCTCCCTATCTTTAAAAGTAGTTGAACTATACTTACATAAGCCTTTTCTTACATTCCATTCCAGACTCATTTCTACTTCTTCCAAAAATTCCAGCAACCTGACTTACATCATTTCTTCTTACACAACTTCCTATCAATACCTTTATGATTTATCATTATACTTCTGCTGCTTCATCATTCTGACTTTATTATTGAATATTTGAGCTACTCCTTGAACTAGTTATACTCAGCAATTTATGTAACTCTATCTCCAAGACAATAGACTGTGGCCCCTTTCTCCACCTTCACTGTTCTTATTGGTTATCTTTGTTTAAAATCACCTGCCCATGTCTTATATCCTCATTAAGATATCTAGCCATGAGCTCTCACCATTTTCATCTAACCCACTCATTAGCCACCAACACAGCTAACTAGTATACTTTACATTATGATCTTGTGATCTTTGATTATGGCTGGCTTATCAACTCTCATCTGATTTCCTTGTTTCCATGCTAGAGAAAAACGTTAGCAATCCTTTTCTTTAAAGGACCAGACAGTAAATATTTCAGGCTTTGAAATATTTAGAAGGCTGCATATGGTTTCTGTCATACATTTGTTTTTCTTTATAAACCACCAATTAGGAATATAAAAATCATTCTTAGCTCATAAAATAAATAGACTGGATATGGCCCTCAGTTTTTAGTTTGCCAAAACTCCTGGTTTAGAATATTACTATGTTACTGATCTCTCTAAAATCCTGTAAGATTTTGTAATTACTAATCTTATTTGACTGTTGTGACTCACTGAAACTCACTGGTTCCCAACTTTTCCTTCTATAGCAGCACGTTTTTCCCTGTGTAAGTTTTTATCTCCCTCCTCCTCCTCTCCATTGAGCAAATGACTTAACTTTCAACTTTCATGTGATACTAATGGCTATCTTCTAGAAATGTGATTTTAACTATCCCATTTCTCAATCGTAAAAATTTTCTATTTTCAAACTTTTTTCTTTTGCATCATTTTTCTCTCTACTTTTATCACTCTAAACCTCATTTATTTACATCTTAACATTTTTATAAATTCCTTTGGGACATTATGGATTTAATTATTATCTTTTTTCATAGTATTTAATCACTTGGTTCCCAACTGCATGTTCTCTATAACAGACTTTCTCTTATCTCTAATTTTAAAGTTATCACTCAGATTCTAGTATACTTAAAAGCTTCTGAATCAATTTCTTCTGTCCACTCACTACCAAAATACCAAGAATCACCTATACCTGATATTTCAATTTCCTTACTGCTCTTTTTTTCCCTGTATTCTTCCCTCATGAAGCTTTTTTCTCCCAAAGGAAAATAAAAAATTCTTTTAGAGGTTACTGGTTATCATTTCATAATTTCTAAATTTAATAAATAACTTTCTCATTCATGGCAATCTGTTGAACTTCATAGTTCTAGTCTCCAACTGTGAATCCATGTCATGAATTAGAGTAGCACATTGTGTTCTAGACCTAGGTTCAAATTCCTATACCAGGTTAGTTTAGGAATGTCCTATACATGACAAAACGTGAAGTATAGGAAGTCATCAAGATATATTTACTAGGGGCGTGCGGGTTAGCTCAGTTGCCATGTACCTGCTTGGGCAAACCCTGTCAGGCCCAGGAGACTGCGGTTCGATTCCCATCTCCACTTGCCTCACCAGATGTGCCCTTAAGGCAGCCTGAAGCAGCCAAAAAACAATCCCTCTCAAGATATATTTACTGATGGGCCCAGAACAGTATCAAATGCCTATAATCACAACTACTTGGGAGGCTGAGCGGGACCATCATGAGTTGCAGGCCAGCCTGGGCAGCTCAGCAAGACTTGCCTTAAAAAGAAAAAAATAAAGTGGGCTGGACATGTAACTCAGCAGTTGAGCGGGCCAGGCTTTGATTTCCAGTATTAAAAAAACCCAAAATTATTGTAGAATATTACTGTAAAATGTATCTTGAAGCTAAGCATAGCAGTGCACCCCTGTAGCTACTTGGGAGATGGAGTCAAGAAAGATGGCCATTTAGAGGCAGTTTTGAAACACTATCACAAAAATAAAATTCAAGATGGGCTAAGGATGTAGCTAAGTGACAAAGTTCTTACCTAGCTTGTTGACGACCCTGGATTCAATTCCCAGTGCCACAAAGTAAAAAATGTTTTTCAACTTGAAAGTCAGTACTACATCACCAAAACTAGTACATTCTACGTACAATAATTAAGCTGTAGCAAATAAAATAGTAACTTCATAGAACAAAGTAATAAAATCAATTACTGATTTAAAAATTTTGGCATTTAATTAATTTGAACTATAGCTTAAAAACCTTCCTTAAACTATAATCTATCATAATAAAATACTTCAATGATATGTAAAGTAAAAGTAAAAATTTTATGTATGAATTCTAAGTATGGAAAATTACAATGTGGAAAGTAAACACTTCAAAGTCAGTGACTCAATTTTGTTTACTGCCACATACCTATGACCATCTATAATAGTGTCTAACTAATTTAACTGAAAAAGATCATTTCAAATATTACACATCAAATCCAAAGAGCAGGCATATACCATACATTTACACTATGCTGAAATCACACTAGCATTATAACTATATACTCATGGTGATAAAAAAGAAATGTTCTTTAAAAACTATGTGAAATAATAAAGAAGGATATACCACTCATCTTTAATAAAATTGTTAGGTGAATACCTAACACAAAATTTCAAGAAGTGGGCAAGTAAAATGAACAGATGCTTCTTAGAAACAGTACAGATAGACAACAAATATATGAAAAAATATTCAAAATCTCAGCCCATTAAATGAAAATTATAGTAATGCAAAGATTCCGCCTTACACCAGAAAGAATAGCAATAAAAGACAAAAAAATAATAAATGCTGGGGTGTGGCTATGTGAAAAAGAAACCCCCCTACATTGTTACTGAGAACATAAACTAGTATAACCATTATGGCAATCAGTACTAAGTTTCCTCAATGAACTAAAATTAAAAATTCATTATGACCCAGCTACCCCCTTCTAGGTATCGTCTCCAAAATTGATATACTTGGAAGATATACTGAGTGAAGTAAGTCAGATATACAAGCTGAAATACTATGTAATAGCTCTCATTTGAGTAGGGTAAAGTACAAAAGAACACGATAAAGGATGAACAGAAGAAAAAAAAAAGGTTAGATCTCTCATAAGTGGAAAGGGCTCTGAGAGACTCTTGGTGAGGAGAAGGAGGGGAAGGGAAACAGGTAGGATAAAGATTTGCCATGTACAGAAACATAATCCTAATGATGTAAACATTTTATTTCATAGACATGCAATAAGATCAATAATAACAATAAGAACCCAAGTGAGAAAAGGGGATTTAGAGGAGGGAGGGAAGGAATTAGGAGGGATAGGGAAGGGGATTTAAAAGAAAATTCAAGCCATATTATTTAAATGTATCCATTCTTAGAAGTGATTTTTAAACTGCATATACTATACTGTAAACATGCATTAAATAAAGAAAAAAAGAACCAAAGCATTAAAAACGTAAGATCTGAAACTATGAAATAACTAGAAAAAAACATGGGGAAAATGCTTCAAAATGGACAAAGTTGTTTTTTTCTTTTTATATGATGCCAACAGCACAGGCAACACAAGCAAAAGTAGACAACTGGCAAATGGGACTACATCAACCAAAAAAGCTTCTCAATTTGTGCTTTTCATTTACATTAACATTTTCTTGGGGCCAGGGAGATGGCTCAGCGGAATAAGCTCTTCCCTGGCAAGCACAAGGGCCTGAGTTCAATCCCCGGTTCCGCCAAACAAACAAACAAACAAACAACATTTTCTTTTAACTCATTTCTAATGTAAATTTGGCAGAAAATTGTGTGTCTTCAGTGTAAGTGGGAAATGATGACACCTTGCCTTAAATAATTACACAAAGAAATAAGTACATCTGAATTTTTTTTAAAAAAAATATAAACCAGTAATTTGAAGGAAAACAGATGAACCTGGAGACCATAACACTAAGTGAAGTAAGTGAGACAAGCTTACATACCACAGGCTTTCTTTTATATGAGAAACACAATTACACATATAGAGCAAAATAAAGATAACAGGAAGTAGAGAGACAGATCTTTCTCACATGGGAAAGGGACCAGGAGATGGAGGGAAAGGAGAGAAAAAAGGGATGAAAAAATGAATTAAGATGTGTTTTATATACATGTACCAACTCCATATAAAGAATGTAAACATTATATAAGGCACAGGTAATAATAAAAAACATTAAAAAGAAATAGTGACGTGTGCTAAAACATGTATGAACTTTGATATCATGCCAAGTGAATGAAGTTGGACACAAAGTGACATATTGCATGATTTAGATGAAATATTTTGAATAAAGATACAGCATATCCACAGAGATAAAATAAAGACTGATGAGTATCACATTCTTGCCGACCTAAACCTCCAGTGGCACATACATGACAGTATGGCTTGTACTAGTGGTGGCACAAACTCATCTAATTGCTTTTTATTGTTCTTTTTAATAATAAAATTAATAAAAAGCCACCCAATGAGACACATGCATGTACCACCAATGGTTCAAGAGTACAGGAGTACAGTATGTTCAAATCAGAATGCAGTAAGAGAAAACAGGAAATAACTATTTAATGGGGTTTTCTTTTAGGATGATGAAAATGTTTTAGAATGAAATAAAGGAGATTGTGGCACAACAACATGCATGCACGCATTAAATGTCTCTGAATTACTTATTTTAAAGCGGTCAATTTAAAGTTTTATGCTATGCAAATTTCACTTCATTAAATAGGAAAAAACAACTAGGGAGTTAAAAAAAGGAAAGAGAAATTTGTATAGTATATCTCACCCATGCCAGAGACTTCACCTATAATATTAAAACTTACCTTTATAATTTTTTCTCTGTGTATATTTTACCGGGACTTAAACCCTGGTCCTTCCTGATGAGCTACAGTCCCAGCCTTTAGAAGTTTTTTTTTGCCCCAATTTTAAGATACAGTCTTGCTAAATTGCTTGGGCTGGTCTTGAACTTGTGATCCTCATGCCTCAGCCACCCAGAATGCTGCGGTAATAGGCATATGTCACTGTGCAAAGCTATTATCTCCATTTTAAGTATGTATAAATAGAGGTCCAGCAACTAGCCAGCGACTATTACACAAGTCTAGAAATGATAGAATCAGGATTCAAATTCAGAACTATCGCAACTCAAAAGCCCATGTCCTTTGCTTAAACTGGACATTATTTGTAATTTGAGAGGGAAAATGAAAAGATTTGTTTTGCAATACTAGCAATCAAGCCCAGGACCTTGTACATGCTAGGTTAGCACTCCATCCTTGAGCTATATATCCTTAGTTTAAGATCTTCAAATCAAAGTATTTTCTTCCATAAACTTAAAATATAGAAATAAATAACCTGGTTAAATTTGTTTCAGGTTCAAATATGAGAAAACTTACATATAATCCACAAAGAAAAACTTTACAGTAGTGTTGAAAAAGAACCTCAACATACTCATAATAAACTGTGTAGTCCCCCCAGCTTTATTAAGATATAAAAAATTTAATTATACTTGAAAATAATTGAGGCTACAACTGAGTGAAAACAACTGAATCTTCAATTCTCTTAGCTAAATATATCTTTAAGCCTAAAAAATGCACCAAATACTGGAGTATCACCTTCTGATAATTTTTCTTGACTCTGTACATTTTCTAGTAGAGTTTCTCTATGACAAGCATTTACAATCATATTACATTGTAAATCTATTAAGTACTAGAATAACAGTAAAAATATACAGGTAGATGGGAGCAAATGAATATAATTTTATATAGGTAGAGCAAAACACAACATGCACTTTCAAAAATGTTCCTAGACCCAATGACTATTAGCAATTAGTATTTTCTTTTTTCCCCTTGAGTCCAGGGCCTTTGCACTGAACTACACACCCAGATAGCACATCATTTTTTTTTATTTATTTTGAGACAGGGTTTTGCTAAATCACTAAGTAGCCCAGACTGGGCTTGAACTTGAGATTCTCTTGTCTAGTGTCCCACAGAGTTGAGATTCTAGGCTTGTGTCACCACCCCAGTTTAGTCCTTCAAATTTTTAAATTAAAATATCCTAAGGCTTACATTCCGAAATGTTAGCAATGATTATATCACAAGACAGAAATAAAAGTTTTAGATTTCCCTCTTATTACTTGGCCTTATTTTCCAAACGCTATACATATACCAATGTTGTCATTTACAATACAAAATGCCCAACGAAGATAAACAACTTAGCCACATTTTTAAATAAAAATGCAGCTAACCATTATAACTATTTAATGTCTCTAATGAAAACAAATATTCTCATAAGCGCATAATATTCTATTTAGATAAAGTCATAGAACCTTTCGGGTAGCATAGTTTCAGGTTTCTGTAAGAGATTCCAAAATCATGGATTCAACTAAGTAAGGTTTAAAAATACCTGAAAAAATTCCATTTCTACTGAACATGCACAGACTTTTTTCTTGTCATGTTCCCTAAGGAATACAACAAACCAACTGTTTACATAGCAATACATTCCACTAGGTATTGCACGTATTCTGGAGACTATTCAAAACGTATTGAGTGCTGTGTACATGCAAATACAACAGCATTTTACGTAAGGGATTTTAAGTATCCTTGGATTTGGGGATTCAGAATCCCCAGGCAGTCCTGGAACCCACTGTAGATACTGAGATGCCTCTCTTCAATTCAGTAAAATAACATTAGAAATACCCATGCAGGCTCACTGCATACCAGCAATGATCTTTAGAAATCACACAAAACAGTCTACAGCTCAGACCCCGGCCAAACTCAGAACTACAGTGGGTTACCTCAATACCATAGGCAGAAACTACTCGGAGAAGCTGACTCAGAAGACCATAAAGTAAAAAGCATCTGTATTGCCTGAGTAGTACACTGTCATTATCAGGTAACTCCTACACAGACCTCAATCGTGCCTCCCCAAGATGTGTGCTTACCAAACTTGCTTGATTCACCAATTAAAGACTTCTCTAAAGTACTATACTACCCTGTCACTCAATCTCCCACTTTCTTTCTGTGTATGAAACAAACTTAGAAGCCTCTTTCCTTTCCCACTCTTTTCATTTTCAAAGGTTGGTTTTATAAACTAACTGCCACAATAAAAAAGGATGAAATTACAAAGAAAAGAAGGTTTCTAAGTTTTAGCGGTAACTCTCCCCGTTTCTATGGGAAATGGACCTGTCTTTCCATATTTGAAGCTTTATTTCATCTCATACCAACTTCCCAGTTCTGACATGAGGGCTTATTTCAGTTCCCCACTTATCTACCATCCACACATCATAGAAGTGCAATAGCATAAAGAAGCCTATCCTGTTGCCTTAGTTCCTCCATCATCCTTCTTGAGATTGGTGATGACCCAACACCAAGAACCAATTTTACAGTATTAAAAATACTTTAAACACATAAGGAAAAGTAACTTCTACACAAAAGAAATGATTCATCAATAAAAATATTTCAGTTTTTTAAAATAGCTTGTTTTGGGTGGTCTAACCAAGCATTCTCACTGGGGATGTACTGCCATGCCTTTTCTAACAGGTTTTTAAAAATGATGTCTGGACAACTAAACACAAACCCAATACATTTAGAAGACTAATAGCTTTGATTGGTTCTTGTTTTAAAAGTGGGCTTGGGGATGTAGGATAAACAGATTAAAGGAAGAAAATGGGGGGCCAGGGAGATGGCTCAGTGGAATAAGCACTTCCCTGGCAAGCACAAGGGCCTGAGTTCAATCCCTGGTTCAGAAAAAAAAGAAGAAACTGTTCATACACCTTACAAAACATGTAAATGTACAAAACATTCCATCTTAAAGTTATTGCAAATTTTGAAAAAGTTGAGAAAAATTTCCCAAATATAACTGAAAGGTCAAAGAACAGATCTCTAATAAAATATGAAAGCCTAACTGAAGTTGCTTCTCTATCTGCATACCTAAGCAGTAGTGCCTTTGTTTCTTGGCATATATGCTAAATTAAAACCAGAAAATCTAACTTAGTAAAACTTACATGGTTTTCTTACCCTATTTCAAAATTTCATCTCATAAGTATTTAACTTAGAAAATCATAAAAATGCAAGAAGCAGCTGGGCATCACAATTAGAATTTAAAGGGCTTTATAAGTCTTGTTTAAAAACATACCTGTTTTCTACTTGTGACTACAAAAGCTCTATAAACTATTCCTTTCAACTTCATTGGGGAGAGGGGGAGGGTATTTCCAAAGAAGACTATTTTATTTCACAACTGCCACTCACGTATGCTTGACATTTTTAAAGATTATAATCTCCATAACTTTGAATATTTCCAGAAGAAAGTTCAGAAAAAGGAAGCAATTTTAGTTGTTTCAGGTCAAATCATAATTCATCTGAGTTTTTAAAAGCCATTTGATTTTTACAACTTATCTTTTTTATTAGTAAATGATTTCTACAGAATAACTTCCATTACGTTGTTTAAACGAATCATAGCAATCACTACTAAAATTACAACAAAAATACTTTATATGCATTGGTATATTTAATTAATAAAATAGTATCCCTATTTCTGTACAATGAAATACTCTTAATAAACCCAATCCAATAACAGTGAAAAATCATCTGTCATATTCCTAAAAATTATTTCTAACAATTGAGAACTTCCATTATAAAGTGGTGATTTAAGCAACCAAATCTGACTTACAACAGGGTTGTTCTTTTCTTAAAATGTAAAACACATTTTTTATGGTAGAATAAGCAAAGACTGATTTTTCCCTACACCATAAAACAAATTTTAGAAGTGAATGTTTAAACAACAGTGCCAGCCAATAGTTTCAGTAAGTAATATTTAGGAAAACTAAGATTTTCTGAGGTAACAGAGATTACTAGAATATACAAAAGCTAACAAAGCAGACAATGAATTTCTTTAACCACACCTCAATTATAATATAAAAACTTCTGGTGTAATTCCTACCTTTATAAATATCCTAGAGAAAAATGTTGCTGCTGTATTTACCATTAAGTTGATTTAAGTTCCACTTGATAGCCTTGCTCCTTACCAGGAATAAAACTGCAATTCTGGAGAAAGCCAGTCAACAACAAAGCCCATGTTGCCCAAGCAAGCCTGAATTTCTAGCAAATGGGGATGAAGCTATTTGCATTTGTTGGTTTAAGGGGGGAGGAGCAGGAGGAGGGGACTAAAGGGACTGCTAAAGTAATTCGCATATTGTCTGTGGCCTGCAGAGACAGTGATCATCAGTCACCTGCTCAAACTTCCTTCACTCCTGCCTTAGACAAGGACCAAAGGTTACCCTGGGTCAGAGAATATAGAAAGACATGCCAAAATTTAACTGCCAACCCATCATATCTATAGACAAAGTTATCCCTCCTGGGTCACATGTCCTGAAAACCAAGACATTTTACTAGTCTCAAGAGAACTTGCTAAAATGTATCATAGAACTGAACCAGACTCTGCTTTCAACTATTGTCATACAGTATCTGGCTGAACTGTTTAATGCAGAGAGGATATTTGTCATTTTGCAAGATACTTTTTGCATCGTAACAGCCACCTCCTCGCACAAACAAAACATTTGTTCCAAGATATTCATATGAAAAAATTATTATTTTGAATTTTATGATTTTTATATGACATATTTGGATGAAGAGCATTTCTAGCCATTTCATATATTCCTAATAAGAATACTGAATATACTAAATATATTAGTTTGTATTTTATTAAAAACTACATTAAGGACAAAAATCTGAATACTTGACTATTTAGAAGCCTTCTAGAAGGACTAACAAACTTTCAACTTTTTACAGTTTTAGTTCTGTACCTCTGCCATTTCTGACCCACTACAACACAGAAATGCAAAGTGCTGCTTTATGTACTTTTTTTTGTATTTTAAGGAAGGGTCTATGGGTGCTCAGGGTCTCACTACTAGATCTGACTGTAGTGATCCACTGCCTGTTTACTGCCTCCCAAGAGCCGGGATTACAGGCAAGCACCACCACGCCCAGCCTCCATTGCCATCTCAGCATGCCCCGGGGACAGGGCCCGCATGGCAGGCCCAGGATCGAAACCAGCCCCTGTGCCTGCTTGCAGGTGCTCTAATCTCTGAGCTATTTGGCCGGCCCTTATGTACTTTTTTAAACCAAACAAATACATTCATACACAAATAAATGATGGTAAAGCTATGACCATGTTTTAATTTTACAATTTAGAAAGTTAAAGCACCAGTTACAGAAACCACATGCTCCTTCTGTGTGTGTCTGAACAAAGAGATAAAAAAGCCATAATTTTGTAGGGGTAAAAAGGAGTAAGGGGCAAGGGCTGAGATTAGACTATTTCTTATTTATTCAATGAAAACTGAAATAGTTCCCAAATGACAAATATTGAAAAGCAGTTAAGAAGGAAAATGTTCTATGTAAGGAGATGTTCAAATTAAGAAGTCTGTTACACAAAAAGTGACCAGTAATATTTTTAAAAGATCTAAAGTTTAGATTTTAAAACCAATTGCCTTAAAATTAAATTACATATACACCTGTACACACGAATAGACAAGTATAAAATAAGCTAACAGTGCAAATAATTGTGTTTAAGATAAATTATTCTTTAAATTTACTCCTAAGAAAATTTCTATTTGTAAATTATATCTGAATTAGCAACAAAGAAAATCTAATTTGCAAGGTCTATCAAATATTTGGTACCAGAAATGTGCTGGGCAATTCTGTGAAGGAAATGCTGTTACTACTGCATTCCATTTCTAAATTAAAGCTGCTTCCATCAGAGGAAGAGGGGTGGAGGACCCAATAAACTGAAGAGTTGGTTGTATCAAGACGAGAATTCAGACAGACACTGAGTACTTACAATGCCACTGAACAGAAATGCCTGACTATATCTTCCTGATTTTAGGTTTTCCCCTCCTCCATGGCTCTTTTTGGACCACAGGAATTCCTAGATACCCTTGGGATCATGCAACTTTATACTCAAAGCATCTGGAAGTTTGCTGCCTACTCTCTTTCATGATCTATAGGGTCACATTGCTAAAAGAATTATGCTACATAGGGATCTTTCATAATAATATGTCATTAATTTATAACCAATGCTATATAAGCCTGAAGCTAAACTGAAAATGAGAAAGTTTAAATTTTAATTTATGCAATGAAAAATATTCAATTATTTATCTTTAAAGTAGAATGGCTTAAAATATAATAATTTTTTATAAATCTGGAATATCCCATAATCTTAGAAGAATTAATATAGGTGATGTTTTAAAAATAATCTGCTTCCGAATCCCCCAATTTCACAAAAGCCTAAAAACTGACATTATTTTCATCAATAAAAGATTCATTTGGTTATAAGATTCCTCTTCAAACATAGTAAAAGTAAAAAAAAAGCTTTAAATCTTACATAGCTTTTCAAAGAATAGTTCCAGATTATATTCTAAATTGTGGTATTATTGTATCTTGCTCCTTGATGTATATAATATTTGGAATAACTAGCTATAAATTCCACTGATTATTGCTGAAGATATGGTAAAGACAGACTGAAGAAAACAACAACAGCAACAAACAGCAGCTCAGAGGCAATCACTAAATTCATACCAGTATTTAGAGGAAACTAAGATATGTGATTCAGCCTCTTTCTCCAAGTTGCCAAGAATACAACAAGTTTCTTTCCTCTCTCTTAGCAGACATCAAATCTGATCAACTTTAACAGCATCAACCAGAAATCAAGAGCTCTAAATGACTGTAGGAGACACACACAACAAGAACTAAGAAAAGAAGGTCTTATTTAAGAAGCAAAATGCACACTGCTTGCTTAATTTTCTATGCAAGTATGTTTTTTAGTGGGCTTCTCTACCACTAATGAGCCTAATGACAATTTCACTGTTTCTGATCATATAAATGTTCATATAGCTTTATATAACTTTTTGTAAGTTTTAAAGAAAATCAAGTAGCATTCATAGATAACTTGATACATTTCTGTGAGAAACTATGTAATTGAGTTATCTTTATAGTCTTTTAATTATTTTACAGTTTTAAGTGCTATATCATTAACAATATTGAAAAGCAAGATAAATAAATAAAAAATATGGGAAAAGCCATTAAAGACTGAAAAACATTTCTAGTTTTAAGAAATATTTAAAATACAGAGATGCTTTAATTATGAAGCTCAACATTATACGTATCTTTTGAAATTACTTAACTATAAGCCACTCAAAGTTACTTGATATTCAGTAAGTATTCCCACGAGTTATAAAAGATATTCTCAAATAAAGAAAATCCAAGAGAATTTGTCATCACCATTCCCTAGCAGGTTAAACGGACACTGTCTAAAAAGAAATGAGGGTTACAGTAAATGCTTTTCTACTCAAAAAGAGTCCTTTGCCTTTTCTAAATACAATACTAATCACTATCTATAACAAGCAGTGCTTAGAAAAAAGGGAAATGAATCACATATGTAATGCTTCTCGGTGAATACCACCTAACAATTTTTAATCATACTTTCCCAGAATTCTTAAGTTTTCTGAGAACTTCTGAGCCTTTGGGTACAATTTTGCTTTTACACTAATTGCTTCCAAATCCTACTTTAAAAAAGTTTGAACTATTTGTAGTCATACTCAAAAGACAGTCATGGAAAGTATTTTACAACTCCAAATTACGTGGCCACTGTAAAACTTTAGCACTGATGAAACGGTTAAAATTTCTCATCATGAAAAAAAATTTAGTATGTGTACATGCATGACTCTACCAAGACATCAAAGAGTCTGTAAGCTCCATATCTGTAAGCTAAGCATTAGTGTGAAACTGCTAAACACCAAAGATTACACAAAAGTACTAAAGCAGGTACAGGAAGAAACAACAGATTATAGTCTGAGGAGAAACAGACTGACAAATGAATTCTCAGCACCAATAATGGAAACCAGAAAGTAA
>NW_004524645.1:11675925-11707900 GCF_000260255.1 Octodon degus
GCTCCCGGGGCACACTGAGATGGCAATTGAGACTGGGCATGGGGGCATGCACATGTAATCCCAGTGCTTGGGAGGCTGAAAACAGGAGAACCACTACGAGTCCGATCTATGTAGTGAGACTCTGTAGACCCTGTGCTAAATACACACAAAAAAAGAAAATATCTCTCATGAAAGATCTGAAATGATGACATTCAAATGAACATAACTGAGAGACTCCACTAACAAACCTTCATTAAAGGAATTTCTGAGATACATTCCTCATGTAGAAGAACATCCTAGATGAAAAGCTTGTGATACCATGTTAAATATGGGGGGGTGGAGTAAATCTCAACAAATACTGACTATATCGAGTAGAACTAGTGGCTTACAGAAATACAAAAAGATAAAATTTAAACATCCAGCCAGGCACAGTGGCACATGCTTGTAATCCGGGCACTCAGGAGGTTGAGGCAGGAGGATTGCTATGAGTTCAAGGACAGCCTAGACTACACAGCAAGTCCCTATCTCAAAACAAAACCAAAAAACAACAACAAAAATCCCCCAGAAAACAAAACTATCCAGTGACTATCCTCCAAGAATGAAGAGGAAATAAAAGACATTCTCAGAATAAGAAAACCTGAGAATGTTTGTCAACAACATTCCCTAAAAGAATGGCCATGGAGGCTCTGTAAAAAGAAAATGATGAAAAGAACCCTGAAAATCAGAAAGAAAGAATAACTGAAAGGGCAAAATATAGGTAAGTTAAATACAACAGGTTTTCCTTCTCTTGGATTTAAAAAATGTTTGGTGATTAAAGCAAATCTTAATCTAATGTTTTCAATAAATGGGCAGGAAACATTACCAAAAAAATAAACAGTAGATCACTATATTTTACTTGAAGCAGGAAAAAGTTTAGTAGGTAAGGACAGAGGAGAGGGATCCCACAAAGTATAAGCAGCTTTATTTTTTTTAAAAAAATACTTTTTATTTAATCCCTGACTCCAGAAATACAGTTTTTTAAATAGTTCAAGTAATGATACAATTACTAATGAGTTCTCCTTTTGCTTGATTTTTGTGCTGAATTTGATATTGTTGAACATTTTATCCTTAAAATCTTTTATCTCCCATTGTTGGAGAAACTAACTTAGTGACTATCTTTCATTTACATGTACCTCTCAGTGTCCACTCAATACCTCTTATCAGTTTCTTCTATCTCCAAAATATAAAGTGCACTACTCCCTCAACACATACATTTATATTCCCATCCCAAACAAAAACTGCTTGAGTGAACATGATGACTCTCAAATATTTTTTATCAAATCATGATCTACCCTTGTTTTATTTTATTTATTTATTTTTTGGGTGGCACCGGGGATTGAACTCAGGACCTTGCACTTGCTACTGAGCTCTCTCTCCAGCCCCCCATCCTTGTTTTAGGCTCCATATCTGCATGGGCAGCTATCTAATGGACAGCTGTACCTGGATGTACCAAAGTTACCCTGAATCAAGCTTAAGTTTAGCTAACAGTAAGTGAAAAACCTAAAAGAACAGTTGTTTAATATAGTTCTCTCAAGTTTGGAAACAGATAATGGAGACTAGTATGAACGTTCTGCTTTTCTACACAATATCCTGGGGCTCCTGCTCCTTTCTGCTTTCCACTCCACAGTGCATAGGACACAGGTACAGTACAGTCCCCATCCTATAGTCCAGCATGGAGCTTCAAGAAAAAAAAATGGGGGATGGGGAGATAGCTCAGTGGAATAAATGCTTGCCTGGCAAGTACAAGGTCCTAAGTTAGATCCCTGGTACCACCAAAAAAAAAAAGTAAAAAAAAAAGAAAAAACATTCTGACATCTGGACAGACACAGGAAGAAGAGAGAATACTCTCCTTACTCTAAAGTACACTTCCTGCAAGTAAACCACACTATCTGTATTATAGCTATACAATACCACTAGCAGTAGGATAAATAGTCACTACGGTACAGAGCCAAATTGTTTTACTAAGAAAAAGGGGGAACAGAAACTGAAGGGCAATAACATTTTAAGCCCTATATTCCAAACTCACCATGCCCCAAACTGGTGAAAGAGGTACCTAATTTAAAACAGAAATCATAGTATATATAGTATTATAATGTAGTGGAATACATTAATGTTCCAAATTACAAATTTTAATAGAAACTTCAAGAATAATATAGCTAATATAAGCTCTTTTCTACCTACTATCTTCCCTCATCACACTTTCTTAGTTTTTCTACATTGTTTTTTTTTAAAGAAATATTTCTCATTTTTAATTTATACTGGCTCTAGCAGTGGATATCTGTTTCACAGATCAAACTCTTACTAGATCACAGACATTAGTAGTTAATCCTTTTTAAAAAAGTTTTATTGAAAAACAAATAGCAATGAGACAGTTTCAAAACTGATTAGTAGGACAATTTCAATAATTAATACACTGCATATCGTTGTCTTCTTAGTGGTTATTCATAGTACAAGATGCAGACATGATATCCTTTCCACAAACAATATTAGAACAAATTTTTCTATACACTGAATTAAGAATAGGGAGCTGCATATCCTAACTATTCTGAATATACAGGGACTGGGGAGATGGCTCAGTAGAATAAGCGCTTGCCTGGCAAGCCCAAGGGCCTGGGATCAATCCTCAGTTCCGCAAATAAATAAATAAATAAATAAACAAACAAACAAACAGATACAAAATGGTTGTTCATTTGTCTCCCCCTTTTTTGCTTAGTTTTGTCAGAGAAGGGTATTCCATTGTCATTTAAATATTGTAGGTACATGAATTCAGCAAAATATTCCAATATAGTCCAGTAGTCCATTATAGTAGTGGGTTATCCATAGGATTGGCAATGTCAGAAGTTGTTGACTTGAGCCTTTTACAGCTCAGCATATTAATATGGCTTTACTTTTTATACTTCATTTTTACGCTTTTCTGCTGGATGGTTAAGACCAAGATAAAACAAGACTTATATAACAAGAACTGTAACTTTTGTGTCTGACAAGGTCAGTGAAATCCCCTCAGGATTTATCCTGAAACCCTGTAATGCAGTCTGTAGATCCTTTGTCAGTGTCAGCCATGTGGATGAGTCACGGCCATTGGTTGACCAATGTGCTCTCTGTGAGAGCCTGAGAGAATGTTTTCTCTCCATGTGACTTTCCCTAGGCACACTCTACATCATCAATCACTTTCCTCTGTGGCCCAATAATCACCTTGATCACAAAATTTGGGACACAACTGAGTTAAATGATATTACAGTACAGGATTGCCTATGTCCTGAATCTTCACTCACCTTGAAAGGCTAGGGCCAAAATGTTGGCTGTCCTTGTAGCCCTTCTTTTTCTCCAATTTTTGGTCTGCAAACCTAGGTTGTTAACCCCCCCAGAAGAGAAGCTTATCATTATTACCCTACAACATAAGCAGTTGAGCTTAACCTCACTGTCTGTCTGAATATCAAACATCTTAGACATAACATGGAACAGGTATTTTCCATCAAGTATTGATACATTAAACTTAAGTCCCTACAGTACATTATTCTTAATTCTGTTGTAAACACATTTACTAAGATAAATTTTAATTATGTGTATAATGAATTACACCAAAAATTCATAAAAAAAACACATGCCAATGACTATGTTCTGTGTTTAGACCTCACATAAACATTGGTAGTTATATGATCATAGAGGTCCATGGTAGGCACTTCTTAGCCCTTGGAAATCATGAAGGAACTTCAATACTTTGATGACTGTTCTCTGGCAGAAAAATTCTAGGTCACTGATGGTGAACCTTTTAGAGATTTCAATAATACAAAGAGCCTCCTGCAGCACACAGGCCATAGGTTTGCCACAACTGATCTAGACAATCAGAGTACAGTGTTTAACAACTGAAAACACTATCATAAATAAAATAAAACAGAACTCTACAATGGCTTCCAAAGAGTCATTCTACATATAGATTTTACTTAAGATTAACAAAGTAATTCATTTAATGTGAACATAGGAAAACAGTCTGCTGTACCCAACCTTTAAAATATTATCCTGGAGATATAAACAATAGAATACCATTTGTAAATTTTCTGTTTTCTTTTTGGGTACTAAAGATCAAATCCAGGGCTTTAAACATGTACTCTATCACTGACCTATACCTCAGAATAGCAATTATAAAGGTAGCTGCCCACCACCCTACCCAGTACTTAAAGCGATCAAGGACTCCTTGGTTCAAATGTGACTTACAACTTTGTCCACATTCTCCAGGGTAGACTGGAACTTAATCAGTGACACTGAGGTAGCCCTCAAGAATTCTAATCATAGTCTTCTTTACCCATGGTTCCAACCCAGACAGTGTTCTTGGTGTTTACCTGACCTTCTACAGTTAGCCACAGAGTCTTAATATAATCAAAGCAATCCATAATGTCACCAAAAGCAGTCAGTTTCAACTTCTTCAAATAAAAGCACATGTAGTTAATTTTTAGCTTACCCTGATTCCCTGGGGGTTGTAATACATCTCCTGTCAGGCAGCACCACCCAATCGGAAAAATTTCTCTAGAGTAATACTTGCACCAATAGTCAAATCCTCCACTCCAGCCATCAAATGTGATATAAATTTCATCTCCTTTAATAGCTCCAACTGTTGCTGGGCAGATGAAATATGGATTCTTTCTGTCAGTAGCTTCCAGTTTCATCCCCACCTTAAAATTATTTGCAGGTGGCTTTGATGGTTCCTATAGAAATATTAAAATTTTTTTCAGTGTTAAGATGTATTAAGAACCATTTGCTCAAGCATATTAGTTTATAACCCCTAGAAAGCATAAATAGTACTTTATTATTTATTACGTATTTCCATTTTGTCAATGAATACAGGAAGAAAGGAGTTCTCACAGATCTGAAAATCTGTTCATCTCATTTTTACAGACAAGGACCTAGAAGGAAACAGGACCAGCCATCCGATCCATCCATCGATTCAAAAACTCATATTTATATACTATTTAACTACTACTTGAGATTCATTAATGGACAAAATATCAATTCCTGCTCTGGTGGATTTTACATTTTAGTGGTGTTGGCATTAGAGGTTTGAGACAAGAGAGAACAATGAATGAGGAAGTTTACAAGAGAAAGTCAGACAATCCAAATAGATACACAAATAATAGGAGTGCATGTTGGTTATGGTTAAGAACAAAGAGAAACAAAACACAATATCCTAAAAGAAATTCAAAGTATAAAACACAGACTTAAAAACATGAAAGTCACATAGTATAAGTGATAGCTACTACTCAGAAATTAATATTAAAACAGCATTCCTAGGCTGGGGAGATAGCTCAGCAGTCTAAGCCCCTGCCTGGCAAGTGCAAGGACCAGGGTTTGATCCCCAATACCGCATGCAGTGCCTGTGCTGACCACTGAAACTGGGCATGATACAGCACGCCTGTAATCCTGGCACTGGGGAGGCTGAGACAAGAGGGTCACTGAGTCACTGAGTCTGAGCTTTAAATAAATAAAAGATTTTTAAAGACTGCATTCCTAGCTGGACATGATAACACATGTCTGTAATTCCAGCACTCTGAGAGAGTAAGGTAGAAGGATCAGATCTCATCCTACCCTGGGCCACTCAGTGACTTAGTAAAACTCTGTCTCAAAATAAAAAATAAAAAAGGTTGAGGGTATTGCTAAGTGTGAAGGTCTGGGGGGTTCAATTACCAATACTTCCCCCCTCATTCCTTTGTTAAAAAATATGAAAACGTCTAAATGGTGACACGATTCTTAGAAAAGCCAAATGATACGTCAATCAGTTTTTCACACAAGTATCTGGCACCATCATGGTAACACAGTCACCCAAACCAGAAGCCTAGAAATAGTCATGGACATAGTTTCTTAGCTCTACTAGACATCAGAATCACCTGCAGCCACACCACCAGAGATTCTAAATGAATTGTTATAGGGTGGGGCCCAAGTATCAGCATGTCTTAATTCCCCCAAAAGATTCTAATGTGTACCAAAAACTGAGAAGCACTACCCTAGATTCATCACTTTCACTTACTCACAATTCATCTAAAACCCATAACCTGCAATTAACCTCCTCTCTAGAATAGTAACATCGGATCCCTGGCAGGAGGACCCAGCGAAAAGGAAGGAAGACGCAGATGAGGAAGAGGATGAGGAGGAGAAGGAGGAGGAGGAGGAGGAGGGGGTGGAGGAGGAGGCGGCGGCGGCGGCGGCGGCGGCAGCGGCGGCGGCAGTAAGCAACAAGTGAGCTGAGCTCGTGGCATGCGCGATGGCTCTGTGAGCTGTGGGGTCCGGGTGGCCGCATCTGCGTTGGGGGCCCAGACACATGGAGCGGGGTGCCTCTGCCTGCTCCAGGTCCTAGTGGCTCTGCCGTTGTAACCGTGGAGGAGGGCGGGAGGCATCTTAAGAGGAGTTTGTCCTGGTGGAATTGTCAGGCATTACTGATTCAGATTTTCTCTCAAAATAAAAATAAGAGCAAGATTTTGGGGATCAACACTGACAGGCCCATTATGAATTGGACAGCCACGTCTTCGCTGGGGAGTATGAAGATACTCTTGGAACCTGTGCTATATTTGAAGAAAATACTGAACATGATACAGAAGGCAATAGTAAAACAGTGCTGAAATGTAAATTCTACACAATGAAGAAACTCAGCATGACCAGAACTCTCTTGATGGAGAAGGAAGAAGAAAGCACAGGAGGAGTACAATGGCTGCACATGAAAGAGAATGATTTCTGCTATAGAACCAACATGATTTGTAGCTTTCTACATGAAAATGAAAATGAAGTTGTAGCTCCAGCCTCAAAAAAACATTGGAAGGTTGATGAGCAAGCGACTAACGTGAAAGACAGTTCAAGCCTTATCTGTGAACAGGAGGAAGCACTGGAAACAGTGGCTTCTGATCCTCCAGTTAGCATCCCTTCTTCTGAGATGGAAGGTCTCACTCTGTAGTCCACGCTGGACTTGAACCTGCTGTGTTGTTCAGGTTGGCCCTGACTTCATAATGCTCCTACCTCAACTTCCTGAGTGTGATTAAAATTTTAAAACAGGAATAAGCCCACACCTGTAATCCAAGCTGCATGGAAGGCTGAAGCAGGACTTCCAAGATTGTCTGGACAACCTAGTGAGATGTCTTCAAAAGAAAAAAGGGGTGGGGGTGGCTCAGCGGTACAGCACTACTGAGTTTGTTCCTTGGGATCACAAAACAATAAAGCTCATACCACTTAAAAAAACAATAATAACATCAAAAGTCAACCTTAAAATTTTATTAAATGGGGTTGAGGAGATAGCTCAGTGGTCTAAGTACCTGCCTGGCAAGCACAAGGACCAGAGTTCGATTCCTGGTACTGCATGCCCTGCTGGACCTGGAACTCCAGACACACAGTTCTGGTCCCCAAAATCAGGTATGGTGGTACAAACCTATAATCCCAGTGGCAGGGAGGCTGAGACAGAAGGATCACTATGAGTCTGAGCTGTATAGTAAGATACTGTACCAAAAATTTTTAAGAATTTAATATTAATTTTTTATTATATGCCAGGCACTGTTTCAGTTTTACATAAATTCATTTGTTTGTTACAAGAACTCTACGAAGGGGCCAGGAAGATAGCTCAGTGGCATAAGTGCTTGCCTAGCAAATGCAAGATCCTGAGTTCGATTCCTGGTACCAAAAAAAATGCTATGAGGCCAATGCAATTATTATTCCCACTATGCAGATGAGAAAACTGATACAGCACCACTTGCCTAAGAATATAGCCCCAATTATCAGGGCTAGACTTTAAACCTAAGCAATCTCCCTGATAGCCATCTCCTTGGAACATCCTACCCTAACAACAGCCTGGCCAAGACCAACTCATTCCCTTCAAATTCTAGCTCTCCTGATCCCCTTGAATGCTTCCCTACTAAACATTGCCCACTTCCTGGACCCACCTCAACAAAGCTACTCTAATTTTCACTTATGAAAGTAGTGTGGAGATATTTACTCTTCCATAATATTCATGGTTTTTTTCCTAGCATAGTATTCAACAGCAAGCACTTTTTAAAAGGAAAAAAAATCAAGGCATCATCCAAGAATAGAAAATAAGCACCTGACTTTATTTTTTGGTGGTAATTTTGATTGAGCCCAGAGGCACTCTTTCACTGAAGTACATCTCTAGACCCTCCTTTCAAAAAAAAATGCATGTATTCTTTTGTATGTATTTATTTTGTAATACTGGGGAATGGAACCGAGAGTCTTCTTACTGATCTACATCTGAACCCTTTTGTATTTTGCATTTTTAGATAGGGTCTTGCTAAATTGCCAGGTTTCACTAAAACCTGTAATCTTTCTGCCTCAGATTTCCAAAGTGCTCAGACTACAGGCATGTGACATCATACCTCTTTATTTTTTGAGATAGTCAGATTTTAGGTAATTGGTGAAATAGTTCCCTCTGCTGTCCACAAAAGTTAATGCTATGAAGTGCTTTTAAATGTTTTCATTTCTTGAATGACTTCTCAAATGCAGTAATTTGCAAAAGATACAGCTAAAATAAACAAGGGATCATTCTTACTGTGAGACAAAAATCATTCTATTCTTGAATGTACCTATTAAAGAATGCTCAATTAGCCTCTCTTCTTACCTACTTACAATATGGTTCTGCTAGTATCCTATTAACTCTGCCAGTCTCATCACTGATCTATATTACTGCTGTTTGGAATATTCTTACTCTTGGTAGATTCATGGTTGCCTCTCTTTTCCTTCAGCTCATTTGATGGCACCTTCTCAGCAAGAACCTCCTGACCAAAATATCTAAAATGTCAACCTCGGATCACCTAATCCCACAGAATTACCAAATACGATAAGTTTTAGTTAAACAGTTTATGAAACATTTATCTAATTACAAGGTAAGTTAAGACCCACAAGGGCAGGAGTTTTTATGCTTTATTTGCTATATTCTGAGGGTCTATTTGTGACCACAAACTCCTATACTTAACCTTTATTTTATTTTTAATACTTAATTGATCTCATCAAGTATTCCAACCCATTAACTTCCATGTATTCATTTGCAAATGTTTTTAGTCTACTATATGTGAGACATAACTGACAGTTTTTCAGCTATATTAACCAGCAAAACAGACAAAATTCCACTCTTATAGCACTTATATGCAAGAGGAGGAACAAACAATAAACATAATTTAAAAAGCAGAACATATACAAATACTAGAAAAATGATACATGTTATGCAAAAAAGATGAGAGCAGACGAAATCCAGAAAGCAATGTATGAGAAAGAGACAATTTCAAAGAAGGAAAACAAGTCAAGTCTCATATGAAAGGTGATATGTGAGCATAACCCTGAAGGATGTGATTATTAACCATGCAAATATAGAGAAGTGTTCTAAACAGAGAACAAGGTCAAGGCTCTAATGTAGGCACTACGTCTGAAAAGCTTAAGGAACATCAAGGAAGCACAGCTAAAACAGTATGTTAAAAGAGCATCAAGACAAATTGGATTGCTAACTATGAGTTATACCATGTACTATCTTTTTTTGTTGTTGTTGTTGTTGTTGTTGTTACCAGAGATCAAATTCAGGACCTAGTACTAGCCAGGCAGGCACATCCATATACTATCTTTAGGATCCAGTAAAGACTCTGGCTTTTACTCTGGGTAAAATAAGGATCCCCTAGAAGGGTATGGGTAGAGAAGTGATATATTATAATGACATATTTTTAAAGGAACACTCTGGGTGCTATGTTGCCTCCTAAGGAAGGTATTTTAGCAATCCAAGTAAGAGATAAAAAACAGCTTGTATTAATGTAACAGAGATGGCAGGAAATGGACAAAATTTCAGATACATCTTAAAGGTAGAGAAAGTAGGATTTGCTTTTGGACTAGGTGTAAGGGGAAAAAGAAAAGATCACCAAAGTTTGTGGCTTAAAGAATGAGGATAGTTCCCATTCCCTGAGATGGAGAAACTGCAAATGGAATTTAAGACAACCACTAGACATTCAAGTGAAGATGCTGGGTTGGTAGGTAGCTGGATATACAAATCTAAGTTGTATCAAATAGGTCTGAATTGTGAATTAGAAAGTCATCTGCACATAAACTCCATTTATTCCAAAAAAAAAAAATAGATGGGATTATGACAGTATAGAGATTAATGTTTCTCAGCCTTGGCACCACTGAGATTTAGGGCCAAAACATTTAGTAATTATTTAGTAGCACTCTTGATCTCTATTTATTGGATATCAGCAGAATGTCCGTACTCAGCTGTAATAAAAAATATCCTCAGACACCACCAAATGTCCCTGGGAGTGAGACAGGCAGAGACTGGGCTGGGTACTACTGATACAGAAAAGGACTGCTACGGTTTAGAACAAATTGTCCTGAAAAGGCTTGTGTACTCGGAGGTGGGGCTGTGGAAGGGGATTACACCATGGGGCACAAATCACTTGAGTTCATAGCTGAAGGTGCTATTAGAAGGAGACACTAGTTGGAGGAAGCAGGTCAGAAAGGACAACCTGGAAAGGTATATCCTGTTGGTCTCTCTCATTGACACTTCTTCACTTCTCCTCCTCATTCTGTTTCCTATATACCACATAGTCCAGAGTGAGCTTTCCTCTGAACTGACCTCTATTTAAGTATATGATGTGGGTCAGGTACTATGACATTCTGATACGTATTTGAGACTGTTACCACAATTAAGTGGCATTAGTTTATTCTAGTTTTCCGCCTCCTTCTACTTCTAAGGATATTCTGATTCCTTTACCCATCCTATAAACATCAGTAGGTATTTCTCAAGGTTCTAATCTTTTTTTTTTCTTTTTCAAGGTTCTAATCTTGATGCTCCTATCTTTTATGTATTTACTGAACTAGCTTGTTCACGCTTAAAGCCTCCACCACTATTATTTATGCTCAAAATTCCCAAATCCACGAAGCCAAACTTAGTTTATAAGCTCTAAATCCTTTATTTCTAACACCCTGCCGTCTTCCCTATTCAAAGTTCCCACAGATACCTGAACATACCCAAATCCAAAGCCGTATGTTCCCTCCAAATGTTTTCATCTTCTTGAACACCTTTATGCTTTCTTCATTCATTCAACAAACAAATGTAAGTCCACAAACTAAGACAGGCACTGAAAATACAAAGTCATGCTAACTTGTCAACTGGAACTCATATTCTAAGACAGAGAGCAAAGTAATGTAATACACAGATTGATATATGCCCAAGATACTACAGAAGTACTGTTTAAGAATGGAAGGCAGGAATTAGGAGAGGTATGTTGAGGATTTAATGCTTGTTCAAATGTTTAAGAAGTAGTTAGCCAACGATTATCAGCATGAATCAAAGATAGCTCTAAAAAGGAATATGCTATCTACAGGATATTATAAAAGCAATTTAGAACAGAAAATCCCAATCAGGGTCTGGCAGCTGCAAACCAGAGAACCTAAGAAGCTATATTTAAAAAGTTACATTTCATGCTATACGTGACCCAAAACTTCAACGCAGGAGAACAAATGTCACACTAAAATTTTTGTGTCACACATTTCTAGCACTTGTGTGGAACAGTAAAAATTAGGGGTAGTTAAAAGGCTAGTGTAACACTCCCGTCAAAAAGAAAACCTACAGGAGAGGCAGTTATGTGACATTAGTAGAAGGAGACAGAATCAATTAGAGGCTAAGTGAATGGACTTACCTAACTAAGTGGCTATGCAGAGGCTAAGGTCAAAGAGGAGTGTGAGGATTTGAGATGGCTCCTGGCCAAGTTTGAAGTTTGGCTGGAAAGGACACCCACAAATCAAGAAGCAAACATACATATACAACAGAAAAACAGGCAAAGGCTTTTTAGAGGTAATACATGAAGAACAAAAGGCTATTAAACAAATCTCAAAAGCTCAATTTTACTGCTAGTCAGTGTAATGCAAATTAAAATAAAAGGATATCATCCCCATCTCTAGCCCTTTCTCAAAAATCCTTAAATTTTTAAAAATACAGGTAATATATTAGCAAAGGTATGAGGATACGAATGTCTTTATGCTTAATAGTGAAACACAGTTTGAAACACCCTCAAACTCACAAGGATACTCCCACCTCAGCCTCCCAAGTACTGTGACACAGATGTCACAATGCTTGGCTCGATTTAACAGTATCAGTACTTAACACATACGACCCTTTCAACCAGAAATTCTACTTCTATACCTATAGAAATAATATGAACCAAGGTTTAAAAGCTACCTAACTGTCCATCCTTAGAGAGGTTAAGTCAATTCTAATCCATATATATATGGAAACATTTCCAAGTCATGCATATTTTAGAGGAAAATGTAAACCACAGAATGGAATATATAGTATATTCTTATTTATGTGAAAAAAATTAAAATTCTGTATTTGTGAATGCATAGAAAAACATCAAGACCAGTTGTGGTAAGCCTATGGATTATGTGCCACAGTAGGTTATGTGCTATCATTGAAAGCTCTAAAGGGTTTGCAATTACTGGTATAGAAGAACAAATGAAACTTCAATTTAGAGAAATGAGTACAATGAAGGCATGGACAGCACCAAAGGAGCTGTGTTTTTCACACTAGCAAAGCATATAGCGTGATCCCACTCACATACCTACATGAATTATTTTAAAATTTAAAAAATGACAATGTGTATGATAAGTGGTATGTGATGAGCTGATAACAGCAATCCGGTAAGTAAAAGAGATCCTATGGCTTTTCTAAAGCCACAGCCCAAGCTAAGAGTTTAATAAAGACTACTGCTAGCCAGGGGTGGTACTGCATGCCTGTGATCTCAGCTCCCAGGGACGTGGAGGCAAGAGGTTCTCAAGTTGAAGAACAGCCTGGGCAACTTAGAAAGACACTGTCTCAGAGTAAAAATAAAATGGGTGGAATATGCATCTCAGTGTTTCCTGGCTTTAATCTTCAGTATCATATATACACACAGACATACACACATACACAAACAAACAAACCTGCTAATTTTTTTGTTTTATTAGCTAGTTCACAGTAACCAAAAGACTTGTATTTGTCAATATAACTTGCTGGCCAGGCAAGCCTACTTTCTATATTCAAGCTGCTCAAAGGGGTATTCAGATAATTTTTCTTCACAATGCAGTTGCACATTCATGTCTTATACTCATGTCTTTTATCTTCTTAAAAGGCCTTTTAAAACTATAATCATTTTTTTATATTCCCAGTATGAATAGTTGTAACAAAATATAACTACTGTATTAAAAAGTCATTAGGAAAATGAGAAAGAAACATTATAAATCATAATTAAACTAAAACTTGGCTTTCACTGTTTTTTCACACACTCTTTTCAGTATTTTCTCAAGAGCATGGACTATTTTTTGAAGTTTCTTCTCTCATTTTTATATAGCAAGTACTTCCTTATAACAATTCTTTCCCATAACTACTTTTAACTTTCTTTACTTCTGAAACCAAGTCTCTACAAGTAAGTTTTAGGTAATGGTTTGGTCCAGCATTGTTTTCTCCAATATGAAAGAAATGACTAATACAGCAAGGGAAAGGCAAGGCTTCACTTCTAAAGGTAAAAATTAGAAGAGTTTAGTAAACATCTACGCCAACTATAGCACCTCTTACATATGTAGTCAAGAAAGAGGAATTATGTAAGGCTGAAGCAACAGAGAAAGTCCAAGCCCAGCCTGGGTAACTCAGCAAGGCCCTGTATCAAAATACGAATGAATGAATGAATGAATGAATGAATGAATGAATGAATGAACGAATATAGTTTATAGCTGAGATATAGTTTAGCATGAAGGTCCTGGGTTCAATTCCCAGTACAGGATGAGAAGGAAAGAGAAAGGAAAGGAGGAAAGAGTGGGAGAAGGAGGAGAAGAAGGAAAAAAGAGAAAGAGGTACTAATTTAATTTGACTAGTGAGTGATTATAACTGAATCATTTGTATGGTCTGGTGTTATAGGATGAACTGTATCATCCCCAAAATCTTTATAATGAAGCTCTAACTTCTACTACCTTAGAATGTGACTGTATTTGGAAATAGGGCCTGTAAAAAGGTAATTAATTCAAAATGAGGTCATAAGGGTGGATACTGATCCAAAATGACTAAATGTCCTTGTAAGAGGAGGAAAGTAGGACACAGAAACAAATGACACAAAAGTACAGGGCAAAGAACACATGCACAAGCCAAGAAAAGAGGGACGAGACCAGCCCTTGCCCAAACTTTCATTTCCAACTTCAACCTCCAGAGCTATGAGAAAATAAATTTTTGTTACTTAAGCTATGATTATGAATTGTGTGTCTTCAAGTTGGCTGCTTTTTTGTGGTATCAGGGATCAAACTCAGGACCTTATGCTTGCCAGGAAAGCACTTATTCCACTAAGCTATCTCCCTGGCCCTGTGTGCCCTCAAAATTCAAGTTGATGCAACTATTTGCTAATTTGTCTGTATTTGGACCTAAACCAGTATGTCCTTAAACCAATATGACTAGTACCAGAACAGGAAGAAACCCAAGGGTGTGCATACACAGAGCAGACTGTGGGAAAGAAGATGAGCATCTTTAAGCCAAGAAAAGAGATTTCACCAGAAACCAACCTTGAAGTCACCTTATCTGAGACTTCTAGTTTCCAGAGACGTGAGAAAATACATTTTTGTTGTTTGAGCCAGTCTGTGGTGCTTTGTTATGGTGGTCCCAGCAAACTAATAGATTTGCCAATCCAGTACTTTAAAGAGCATTGTTGTTGGGCATACTGGCAGACTTCTAATCTCAATATTTTGGAAGATGAGACAGGAGGATTGTTTTGAGTTCAAGGCCAACCTTGGTTACATAGTAAGTTCAAGGTCAGCCTAGAATACACAGCAAGACTGTCAATCAGTCAGCTGCTAACATTTTTGTTTTTCTATGTCAAAGAAGCTAAGGCATTTAAGCATTCACATTAAAATAATAAAGTCAAGGCCCAGCTAATGGAGACCTTTAACAATACTTTTCTTACCTTCTTGAAGAATGTTGCAGGCGCCACCTCAGATCCTTTTAACATTCGTAAAATGAAAACTGGCCAAGATGATACACTCATCTTGTACCCTATTTTAATGAAATAAATGAAATATGATGAGAAATCTTCCCCATGATACCACAGTAAGTTAGCATACAATAGTAGGTTTCATTAACTATTATTGTCCAGAGAATTAATTTATCATCTAAGACCTTGAGACACAAAAGGAGAAGCACATCCAGACTCTTCTCATTGATAATGTCCCTACTATACTATGTGGCAACAACACTCGCAGACCTAGGAACTCATATTTAAGAGAAACCACTGGCTAGGCTCACCAACAAGCAGAGATATCTTGGCGAAAGGCCATGATACTACAGGTGATCCAAGCCAGAACCCAGGAAAGCTGCAAGTCTATCAGCAACAAGCACAAAAGCACAAGCAAAAGTTGCAGAAGAGTTCTAGCTCATTTTCCTCAGAGCTCCTAGCTTCCTTTCCTTTTTCTTTCTTTCAGAAGGACAGTTTTGTCAGCAAATATTCACATATAACTATGCATTCTATTATATGTAAGTTTAGCGTCAAAAGAAAAAAACTGTATTTACTCTAGTTAACAATCTGCATATTCAAATATTTAAGGGGCATGTCAATAACCTACTTTGAAATGCTTTAAAAATAAGACCATGTTGATAAATCAACAGGAAGGCAAACAGATGGACTGATAAATAATAGTTAGAATTTAGGTATAGTAGTAGGAATATAAGTATTCCCTATAACATACTTTCATTTTTACAGCATATCTGACATTTTTTGTTTGTTTATTTGAGTTTTTCTTGTTTGTGATACAGAACTCACTGTGCAGTTTAGACTTGCAATGATCGTCCTGCGTCAGCCTCCTCAACTCTGGAACTACAAATGCGCCAGCCACTATACCCGGTTTCGAGCCAGCAAGTTCCTGGGCCAACACGGAAAATGGTACCTGGGACTGAACTTGGGACCTTGTGCTTGCCAGGTAGGCACTTAGACCTCTGAGACATATCCCTGACCCCATGGTTTGACATTTTTTCATAAAATGTTAGGGGAAAAATGTACTCTTTCATTAGCAATCACATACTAAGCACGATCTTAGAGTTTGTATCAGAAGTTACCAAAACGGGCCACAGAAATAGCTCAGTGGTCTAAATACCTGCCTGGGCAAGTGAAAGTACCCAGGTTCAATCCCCGGTACCACATGCCATGCCAGCCCTGCCATGCAGTTTGGACTCGTAGTGACTGACCAAGACCAGGTGTGATGGTGCATGCTCATAATCCTAGCACCATGGAAGCTGAAAACAGGAGGATCACTATGAGTCCAAGTTGCATAATGACACCCTGTACTAAATACATAAAATTAAAAAAGAAAAAAAGAAGTTACTAAAATAGACACAAAACTTATCTTTTTTAGAGCTTTTACCTACTGGTATTACAGCATCCAGTACAGGTAGTAGATTATAGAGATATGGTAGTTTTACTGTTTCCTGGGGGTAATCTGTTACATACAACACCTGCCTGGCTTATTGCCAGAACTGAACAGAAGCTGGTATGCTCTATTGATGGATGCATGCATTAAGATACAGAAGTAGCCAGGTACAGTAATGTATACCTATAGTCCCACCCACTTGGGAGGCTGAGGCAGAAAGATCTCAAGCTTGAAGCCAGGTTAGAAAACTTAGTGAGAACCTATCTCAAAATAAAATTTTAATAATAGACTGGGGACACAGCTTAGTGGTAGACTGCTTGTCATGTGTGAGGCACAGGGTTCAATTCCCAGTATCCCTCAGCCCCTCATCCCAAAAGCTAGGGAAGCATATGAGTCAATGGTAACAGACTCATCCATCAGTAGGACAAAATACACAAAAGACTGAAAGTAATGTTCTGTTAATCCTGAATTCAAACTCCCTTAATGTGATTGGCAAATATTTTGTTTTCTAGGAAAACAGTGAGGGTGCTTATTTATTACTGTGTTATACAAACTTAACATTACTGATACCTAAAGTTTTCCACTACTTACTAAATATCTCCAGTATTATCTGTAGAATACTGCATAACAATGGTTCTGTTCCTTATGCTTTTTTTAACTCTCATTCATTCAGAACTCCGAATGACTTAAAATATTATAATAAATATGAATGATTATAAAAAAAGAAAAGGCAAAAAAGTAAAAAAACAAAAAAGCATACATAATCTAAGCCACTTCCTTGGAATATATATCTTGGGCTAGTTTTAAAAAGTATTTCAAACTTCCAGGCTTGATGGCAGGCCATCTATAGTCCCGGAAGTTAGGAAGGTGAACCAGATGGATTCCTAGGAGCACAAGGCCAGCCTGGGCTATAGAGGGTGTTCAAGAACAGCCTGGGCTATAGAGCGTGTTCAAGAACAGCCTGAACGATGCTGTGAGACTCTGTCTCAAAATAACAAAAATTTTTAAACTGACTTTTTTGTGGTAAGGATTAAATACAGCATCTTGTACATGCTAAATGCATGCTGTACCACTGAGAGTACATCCTTTAGCCCTTACATTAATTATAATTAACAATTAAGAACAGTATGAAAAGATATTGCTAAAAGTGGTTATTTTTAGTATCTTAAATTTTTGGTTTTGGGGGAATTTTTATAACAGGAGCAAAGGATATCCATTCTCTCATTGTACTTTATAATAATTTTTATTTTGGCACATAAAGAATAAGCCAGACATGGTAGTGCACATGTGTAATCAATTGAAGAATCACTAAGGAAAGCTCAGACAGGAAGATCCCAAATTTGAGACCTGCCTAGCCAACTATTGCTCAATGTGAAGGTCCTGGGCTTAATCCCCAGGACCATAAAAACAGAGGAACAAGAAGAGGCAACCAACAGCTATTACTCAGAATGGGAATCAAATTAAACTACTTATTCTCTACAGAGTATTACAATATATTTAAGTTTTAAAAAGGAAAACTAGCTGGACATGATGGTTCACACCTGTAATCCCAGCACTGGGGAGGCTGAGGCAGGAGGGTTGCCATAAATTCAAGGCCAGCCTCCACTCCACAGTGAGACACTTTTAAAAAAGAAAAAAAATTTTGCCTCAAAATAAGAGTCACAGCCTTTTAAAATGTGGGCCAAAATTGAGTACCACATACATTGACCCTTAAGCCCTGTGCTAAAAAGTTCCATACTTTCCTCCTTTTCACAGATTTAAAGGTAAGTTCCCCTACAGGAGAGGTAGTGGTTAGGATTTGGAGCTCTCTAAGACCCAAGCAAGAGTACTGACTTCTACCCCTATGGCTCTAGATTTCGTCTGACTGTAGGTGTAGCAATATTTTCATATTTGAAATGAAATCTGAATATGGAATCATACCTTTCCTCTATGCTTATTCCTATACCAAAACTGCTAGCTGGCTGACTAGAAAATATCAAGAGGGGATATAACTCATCAAATTTTAGAACAGGCTGAATCTTCATGTGAAATCTAAACACTGCTTTGGCACTTCAAACCATAAGACCTGCCTTCAAATTCAAGCTTTTAGCACACATTAACCTCCTAAACATCTACTTGCAAGAATGTCTATTGATTTTAAAAGACACTTATATCTATTTCTAGTACATATAACGTTAATAAGAACATATTATTTTATAAACTCTTTATCCTTACCCAGTGGAGGCTGAAGTAAGTTTCCTCCCTGTTCACATGTTCCAACAGGCTGTATCTCTGAAGAGTCAACAAGCCTCCAAAAATCATTACTATTGTCACTACCATCCAGCCGTAGATGTAATCTGGCCCCAGACATTCCAACAACCGTGGCAATACATACTGAAGTAATATTGCGAGGGTCATGGGCTTCCAATTTCATGCCAACTTTGAAGTCATTAGCAGGTGGAATCTTCGACTACATATACAGAAATAGTTTTGTTAAAATACATCAACTCTAAGGAAAAAAAAGTTGATCAGTTAACTTAGTACCTTAGAAACATTTAAAATTATTTTAATAGAGTTACAACAGATGGTGAATGAAGTCAGAATTGCAAGGGTCAAGAAAAAGATCTCCAAACTCTTTCCTTGATTTGACATGCAGCATTAGAAATAGGACACATTGCTACTATCACTCATCTGCCCACATCTAGCAACCTAGCTTTAAATGTCTTTCTAAAATGAGACTTTGATTAAGCCATTTCCCTTGAAATAAGCCACCTAGCACTTTATCACCGTTTGATAAAAGTTCAACTCCTGAGCACAGTTTAAACACCCTACACCTTTAATCTTATTCCCATACTATCACCTAAGGAACTGTGTTCCAGCTATCCCATGTAATCCCTCCCTACTCAGATTCTTCCAAAACTGTTTTGTTCTCAGATGTTCTCTCTGCTTGGAATATCCTTCTCATCCCTACCATCTCAAATCCCACCTCATCTATGAGTTTTCCCGACCCCACTACAGAGTTATGGCATTTCTCATAATTATTTATTTCCATGTCTTTCTCTCTAAAGAGGGGCAATTTTATGGTCTTAATATACCCAACACAGACTAAATGAGTGAATGCAAAAAGACCACCTGGCTTCCAACTTACATAGGCACAATCTCAATTTCTCCTCATACTATCAGAACTTAGCAACAGGAAATCTTTCAACAAAGTACATAGTTTATATCATCTTACAGAATTTTAGCATACCTGTCTGAAGCACTCTGAAGGAGCACTTACAGATCCAGTCTCTTTCAGATACACGTCCCAGTCAAAATCATCTGGAAAAAAACACATGTACATAAAACACATACACTAACTCTCATAATATAGTGAGGTTTTATTGTTGTTGGAAACAGGGTCTCTCTACACGGTGCTGGCTAATCTTAACTCACAGGGATTCTTCTGCCTCAGGATGCCCACTGCTGGGATTACAGGCATGCAACCACCACACCCAGTCATACAATGGATTTTAGCTTCATGATCTTTTAAAAAAATGCTTCCTAAAGAGCAGATTGAAACTTATTAATCTCCATCTGATTATTAGCATGGAAATAAAAATGCCAACTTTCTGAAAAATAATAGCACTGATATAAATTAAAACCCAGATCCCAAGACTGGGTGTGGTGGCACGCGTCTGTAATCCCAGCACTTGGGAGGCTGAAAACAGGGGAATCACTGAGTCCAATCTACATAGTGAGACCCTGTAGACCTGGTACCAAATACATAAAAAAGCCCAGATCCTTTCAATCTGCTGAGGACTAAAGCACAGCAATTCTAGAAGTGTGAATGACAGAAACAATCAAATAATATATAACATAACAGCACTATTTACCTAACTCTAATATAAATTACTTCAAGAAATGTGTCTGCTAAATTTCATCCATTAATGTGAAGGTGTTCAGATATGTGGTCTAGTAAGATTTTACCTCTGCAATGTTTTCTGGAAAGAAAAAGAAATTAAGAACCAGAGTAATTTCTCAATGAATTATTAAATCTCCAGGAAGAATGACAAAAGTATAGTGGTAGGACAAACCAGTAAATCATCATTAATGCAGCCACCAAAACACATTATTTTAATGATCTACTCTGTCCTTTTACATGTAATGCAAGATCAGAAGTGTGATTTGTTTGGCTTGAACACTTCAATTCACTTGAAGACTAGCATTACATGAAAACTTAATTCCTATCAACCAAGAAGGCCTTCTATACTCCTTATATAAAAGCAAATATTCTACCCTGGGGGAATCTGCATTACCAGCTTCACATATTCAGTAGTCTCCCCTTATCTCTAGTCCCCTCAATATACAGTGTCAGTTATCCATGCTCACCTATAGTTCAAAATTATTAAATGGAAAATTCCAGAAATAAATAGTTCATAAGTTTTAAATTACATGAAGTCTCTGAGTATCTGGATGAAATCTGCCTCACCCCATCTCACTCAGAGCATTAATTATCCCTTTATCTACACTGTGTACCCCACCTACCTATTAGTCACTTTGCTGTCATCTCATTTATGATATCAAATGCTGAAATATCAATATACCTATGTTCAAGTAACTCATTTTACTTAGTAATGGCCCCAAAGTGCAAGAATAATGATGGTAGCAATGGAGATATCCAAAACAGAAGCCATAAAGTGCTACTTCTTTAAGCAAAAAGGTTGAAGTTCTCAACTAAGGAATGAAAAAAAATCACATTAATGTTGCTAAAACCTACGGTAAATTACAAGTTTAGCTGTTAATACTTACTGTAACTAATTTATAAAGTTTTTTAGATATGTAAGTATAAGAAAATATATAGGATACGATACTAACCATGGTTTCAAGTATCAACTGGCGGTCTTAGGATGAATGTATGCCAGATAAGGGGAAATGGAGAAATACTGTGTTCTTCAAAGGATACAATATTCTCTGTCTCTCTCACACACACACTGTCTGTCTCTCTCTCTCACACACCCACATGAAGAGACAAGTGTTGATAAATGTTTAACATCCAGCTTTATGAAAATACAAACAAAATGCCTAACTAGTGGTGTGGCTTTCTATAGTGTAAATACTAGCACCATGGCTCACTGCAAGGAGCTAAGATAAAGTTTCCAACTACATAGGAAGGGATGTGCATAATAGGTTCTCCTAAGTCCATGTGAGCCCGCTATAGCACACTGCCATTACATATGTGCACATTACATGTATACGCATTATACATGGTATTAAGCAAGTCATATGTAACATTCTGTACATTTTAAGCATCAAACTATAAACTTAAAAATACATGTCTAAGTCCACTTCCAGATGATTACCAAGAGTGTTGAAAGTCATGTAGCAATATCAAGCATATGAACTTTGGAGTCCAATTTGCCCACTATATGACTCTGAATAAGTCATTTCACCTTCTTCTGTAAAATGAGTACAGTACTATATATGATACTATGTGTTTTGAGGGGTAAATGAAGTACATAAATAAGTCACTTAATAAGGGGTGTATTATAAAATGAAAAGTCATAATTGTGCCTAAATTTGTGAACTTAGTGGCTTTCTCAAAAGTGAAAACAGAAATCCATGGCTTCAAAATAAAAGTGACCAGAGATTTCAGTGGTGTTCTACTAAGCTGACAATCAGGGACAAAATTTCAACTATAACTCACCACATGATCTAGGATAGTGGTGGGGAACCTACAGCACATGTGCCACAATGGGCTGTTTGTGTGCTGAAAGCTCTAAAAGGTTCACCATCACTCATCTAGGAAAACATTTAAAAGCAATTTTAAATAGGCACAGTGGCACACACCTGGGATCCTAGCTACTCAGAAGGCTGACGTAGGAAGATTCTGTGAGGTCAGCCTGAGCAGCTTACAAGACCCTGTCTCAAAACACACCTACAGGGCCAGGAAGATAGCTCAGTGGTTTAAGAGCCTGCCTGGCAAGCATAAGAACCTGAGTTCAATCCCCTATACCACATGCAATGTCGGCCCCACCCTGGGCACAGCGAGCCAGCCACTGAAACCACCCAGGTATGGTAGTGCAGGCCTATAATGCCAGCACTGGAGTGGCTGAAACAGGAGGCTCACTGTGAATCCAAACTGTGTGGTAAGACCCTGTACCAAATAAATGAATTAAAACACATACAGGAAAAAGATCACTGAAGAGTATCCCTAGGTTCAACCACCAGTGCCAAAATAATAATAATAATAATAATAATAATAATAATAATAATAATGGATAAAATTTTGCGTAGTGTGTAACAAAGGAGCTGACAACTCAAAAAGGAGTTTAAGGTGAAGAGTAACTTACAACCTATAATCTCACATGGACTGTATACCCCAAAGAACACTCTTTCATAAGCCAATAACCTTTGTAAAATTTTTCAGTGACAGTGGAAAATACTTTACAAATTTGTCATCCTTTTATCACCATTTATACTATAAGCTATAATTTATAACTGGTATACTGTAATAGAATCACTTTCTATCATGTTGCTAGCTGGTTATATCATTTATCATTTGGAGCCTTAATTTTTGTTCTTTTTCATGTGAAAAATTTTGATTTTTTTTTTTTTTTTGTCAGAACCGGGGATGGAACTTAGGCCCTTAGTGAGCTATCTCCCCAGCCTCTGGAAAATTTTTTAGACTGCCTCAATAAAACTGTTCCTCCTGGCTGCCTGTGTTCTGAGACTGTCAATAACACAGTGGAGACATACATGCATACAGGCTTTACTAGTTTAGATTTGATACATCCTTACCAATACTACTGCTGGAATTCCCAACCAGGAGCCAAAAATAGAGAATCTTAAGTAAGCTTGAGGCCCTTGTCTGCCTCTACATCTTGTTCATGAGAAAGTAAGGGTGAGCATGGATTCATTTTTTTCTACAGATGGCTGGAAACTGATAGATTTATATATATATATAATATATATATATATTTATATATATATATATATATATATATTCTTGTGATCTGATTATTATCTGCACTGTTATGGTTTGTGTCTAGTTGTCCCCCCAAAGCCTCATGTAAGTCACGGAGCAGATGAGGCTGGAGAAGCAGTGAGTGGCTTGAGGGGTGGGTCCAGAGAACCAGGGCAGAGCTTGAGGGGCAGAGCCAGAGAAGTTCGAACCCTTAAACTGGCAGCATATGCTCCGCCCCCCTACCCTAGGCTAGTGGCCTCCCTTGGAGGTATGGAGAGGGTCATCTTGGACATGGTGGTGCCCCAGCCTCTCCTCCAGACCCTGCAGAGTGGGGCGGTAGTTTGTGTTTGAAGCTGCCTCAGGCAGAAGAGATGTTTGAAGAAGACAGAGGAACTGACCCACTCTCCTGAGCAAATAAGGTTCTGAGGTCTTGCTATGTAATTCAGGTTATTTTAGACTATGACACCTCCAGTAACTGTGAGCTAAATAAACCTTTCCTTCCCTCATTCTGACTGTTGGGTATCTGTCCCAGCAATAAGAGAAGAGTGACTAAGATACCCGGAAACTAACAGATTTCTTCATATACATAACCTTGTGATTTGATTATTATCTGTACATTCCCATGGATGTCCTTATTTGACTTCTACTCCATTCTAACCTATACATAAAGCTCTACATAAACCTTTTGGCATATTGAATATAATCTATATAAGCCACCTTTGATTAGGTCGAGGCTTGGATTCACAGCTATGTGAAGAAGATAGGCAAAATATCCAGGGGTAGAAGTTTCTCAGTTGAATGATCAGCACTTACTACTTTACAACACTTACCTCAATTGTTTGTCTATCTTGTCCCCTAAGCTCAAAGAGGGCAGGAATCATATTTATCTTTTTCATCATTGAGTTCCCATAGTGAGTCACCACTATACACCACTGTCCGAGGTACTAGAACTGAGTCAGTTAATAAAATAGATAAAACCTAACCTCCAAGACTCTCTTAGAGCTTATCCCCTAGAAATGACTCACTTATTCCTTTTTTTGTAGATACCAGGGATTGAACCCAGGACCATGTTCTTGCCAGGCAGTGGCTTATGCCACTGAACTACATCCCTGGATCTCATTCATTTATTCCTAATATGAGATGTTATGGTCTAGGCCCAGACATCTGCAGATGTCTATCATTCCATTAAGTAATCTTTTCTTTTTCCAAGTCAAAAGTTCGAGACATTGAAAAGTTACTAGCTTCAACCTTTTAAGAATATATCTTTAGGGCCATCCAGGTAGTTTAGCAGATTAAAGTATCTGCTTTGGGGTCTGATCCTCCAGAGTGCCACGCCAGCTCCACCCTTGGGGTGAGCTGAGACAGTGATTGAGACTGGGCCTGGTGGCGTGAGCATATAATCCCAGCACTTGGTAGCCTGAAAACAGGAGAATCGCTATGAGTCTGATCTGTGTAGAGAGACCCTGCAAACCCTGTACTAAAAATACAAAAAAAGACCATGTTGCAAAAACTAATGTAAGTGAAGGGAGAATTTGTTACCTGCAAGTATATTTATGTTTGTTATAGCTTCCTAATATTTTCTCCATTTAATTACATAAAACATCCTTCTTTAACTGGTACATTTTTTGTGTTAAAAGTCCATTTGTTTCACATTGATATGGCCACTTCACCTCTACTATATTTGCATAATGCATCTTTACCTATTTTTTGCTTTGTTCTAGTATTATTTAGTCTTGTATGTACTTTGTAGATAGTATACAATTATACAATTGGATCATTATTCTTCACCATTCTGCCAATTTGTTCCTTTCCTTATGGGCTTAATTCATATACATTTGGTCTCACTGCTTTTTGAGGTAGGAAATACTTGTTTTTACTTTCTAAAGTAATAATAAATTGATTACATATTTAAAAAACGCAAACCTGTAAAGGTAAAATAGCAAATCTATGTGGTAGGATCACTGTTTGCCTACAGAGAAAGAAATGATCACTGTTGGCCTAGAAAAAGTAAATGTGGGGGCCGGGGAGATGGCTCAGTGGAATAAGCACTTCCCTGGCAAGCACAAGGGCCTGAGTTCAATCCCTGGTTCTGCAAAAAAAAAAAAAAAAAAAAAAGAAAAAAAAAGGAAATGTGTTTGGGGAAATGGGTAATAACTGCTCCGAAATAGGATTTCTTTTTAGGGTGGTGAAAACGTTCTAAAATTAGTTGTACTGATGGGCTGCACAACTCTAAACATACTGAACACCACTGGATTGTAATGAATAAGTTATAATCAAGTAAAAGAAAAAACAGGGGCAGGCAAGATAGCTCCGCAGACAATGCACCTGTTTTAGCAAACGCAGGGACCAGGGTTCGTTCCCCAGTATCCCCTGCCACACCAGCCCCATCCCCAGGGTGCGCTGAGCTGGCAACAGAGTCTGGACATGGTAGCACACGCCTATAATCCCAGCACTGGGGAGGCTGAAAACAGGAGGATCACCACCAGTCCCAGCTGTGTGGTGAGACCCTGTACCAAAATATGAAAAAAAGTAAATGAATAAACTATATGGTGTGTGAGTTATTGCTCAAAAAAGTTGTAAAAAATTTTAAATGTTATATACAAAAAATCAGAAGAGAAATAATGTTTTAACCCAATGGTCTCCATTTCATTGGAGAGTTGGAGGGAGTTGAAAAGTAAAGCTGCAGAATAATAAGGTGAATGAAAAAGGGAGCACTGAGGACCTAATTACAGGGAGAAATGATTCCATGGGGGTTAACTTCTACAGGCAATGTTTAGGCAGGAATACAAATGTATGGGTGAACTCCAGGATCAAGGCTGGCAGGGCAGGCACAATACAAAGACAAGGGACTAGAAGTTTACCTGGAAGTTTCTCATAAAACAATAGTCTGTTAAGTTATTTTTATTCAGCTTTTATATGCAAATAACTTTTTTTGGTCTTTTTTTGAGACAGGGTCTCACTATGCAGTACAGGCTGGCCTTGAGCTCACTTTGTAGCCCAGGCTGGTCTTGAACTTGTAACAGTCCTGCCTTAACCTCTCAAATGCTGGGATTACAGGCATGCACTACTACACCCAGATTGTATGCATATAACTTATTTTCTCATTTCCTTGGGAGCAGCAGGTCCACTGTGTCAGAGTCTGTCTCTTGAGTTTCTCTCTTACCATTTTATACACATTCTGTTCAAAATAAGGAACTTAAAATTATGAAGTAATAACTCAGGTTGAATAAATGAGTGCAGTGCCTACTGAATATTTACTACATAACTAGGCATTATATTGTGTGCTTTATAACCATTTTTAAATTAGTTGAAACAGTCTCATGAGGTAAAAACTATTATCTCTGTGCTATAAAAAAGAAAAAAGAGGCTAAGAGATATTGAATAATCTTCCCAAAGCCATTTAGGAGGTAAGGAGTTAGGCCATGATTTTAAGAGCTTGTCTGTCAGATCCCCTAATATCTAAGCTCTTTAATAAATGAGCTGCCTTTGAATCAAAAGAAAAAAAAAAACTTTCACCATGAACAATGTTTAAAAAGAAGGGCTTAGTAATAACCAATACATTCCAAGGTGGTAATAAACAGCAATAATGCAGTATCTAGGATTCAGCAAAATTTGCACTGAAGTATAATTATCAATTTATCTGTAAGTGAAATCACATGAAAAACATCAAAATCAAAGTAATATTTGCATTGAGAAAAAAAAAGATGTTACCACTGTGTGCAGATGTGGTTGAATGAGTCTTCTCTTGAGTCTCCTTCTTGACATCCATTGGATCTGCCAAAAACAGAAAATAGCAATACCACAAAGTTACACCAATAGTCTGAAAAAGCACTTGAAAAAAAATAAACTAAAACTATTTTAATGGGCAGCTTTTGTCTTAACTACTATGTTCTTTATAATTTGCTCATTTCTATTGTTTACTGTATATCTCATTCTATTCAAATGAAAGTACCATAAGGGTCAGTATTTATTTTTATCTTGTTCATTTCTGTATCCTTAGTTCCTAGAATAGAACTATGCATGTAACACTTACAAGCACTTGTTGAATGAATGCATTGCTAAAACAATGTAAGCTACTCCTTACAATGCTTAAGTTATCATGTCCTACAAGTAAAGTGAATGCTTGAAATGCCCAACATGTAACAGAGAAATCAGAGTACAATGTAATTCAATGAACTAAGCAATTTTCCCCCTGTTGCAAGCTGCAGAACTCAAACTAGACATGAGACCACATCAAATCTAAGACATACCATTTTATATACATGTATTACATTGTGTACCTTTGGAAGGTTTTAAAAAAAAACTTTATGATGTTATTACACCTGAATTATTTACAATTCCTAAAATTACCAGTATTTATATTTCATCAATTGTCTTAATTATCTTGTGTGTATGTCTGAGTCTGAACTCAAATAATACATGTTGATATGTTTCTTAAATATCTTTTGATATATAGACTCTTCTTTTTTTTCCCTTACTGACAACACCAGTTGTCTTGCTGACAACACCAGTTGGCTGATAATTTATAGCTTTCCAAGCGGGACTTTACTGACCCCTTTCTCATAGTTTCTGGCTTTTGTATTTCACAAGCAACCTCTACAAACCTCTGGCCAGAAGAGCTTAATCAGATTCAAAGTTTTTCTTTGGGGGTGAGGGTAAAGGAAAAGTTGATTTCATTGGTGGTGTGTACTTATTACAAGAGGTTCCTAATATATAACTATCTCTCTTTTTGTAATGTTCATAGCTGTGGATAGCTATTGCCTAGATCCATAGTCCATTAGTGCTTGTGAAACAGAGATAGTCTACCATTCATTCTTCACTATCCAGAAAACTTCTTTAGAAAAGTATTTCCTCAAACACTCAGTTACCCTGAGATACAGATTACACATGAACTCACTATGAACACATTGCTTTCATTTATTCTCTAGTTTTCAAAGTGAGTTAGATTCTCTAACATTCTCCACAAATGACCAATAGGTTTTATTTGCAGGTTTCTAAAATATTATTATGAACTCATTGATTCAAACATACCTGATACCCTTCTAACCATCTTGTTTCAGTTTTATGGATATTTTCACTGTCAAGTGATAGGCTTCTTTGAAAGGATATATCTCATGGTAATAGATCTACTTACTGGTTATGGCTGAGGGATTCTTCAAGCTACATGAACACTTGAGAGAATTTTTTTTAACTACTTGATTTGTACTAAAAAAAAATCCAACACTTACTAAATAGTTATACAATGAGATTTTCAAAACGGAAAGAAAGTGAATCTGTAAAGGCATGGCCCAATCATCTATTTATAGAGCCTACAATAAACTGATGCATTTAATAAAATTAGAAGATAACATTTAGTGCTCAGCATTTAGCCACAGGAAAAGTCATGAAAGATATGACTTGAGGGAAGAATAGGATTTAAGAAAGCAAATATCGGAATGTGTAACAAAAAGAAAATACAATATAAAGCAAAATAAAAATGAATGTGACACATTTATGCAACAATAAACAGACTACTCACTACAACAAGATCAAATTAATCATTTTTTAATATCACTCATACACAAGTTAGAAGGCCTGTAATATAATCTCTGTTACAAATTATTGTATGACCCATCACTTAACCTCTTTGAGTTTCAGTTTTTTCATTTATAAAGCTAGGACAAAAGTGACTATTTTAACAGATATTAAGTTCTAAAATTCTAATTCTAACCACCTAACACCTCCTACTTTTTCAGTGCTGGGGCTCAAACCCAGGGCCCTGAACATGCTAGGGAAATACTCTACCACACAGCTCCATCTTCAGTCCAAAAAGGTTTGACTTCAAAAATTCAGTATATCCCAAGATATTCATTGTAAACAAACAAAAATGTTCTCATTTTTAAACAAATAAATCTTACCTTCATTTGCTGTTTGTCCCATTTTATCTCCTGATATTTCTTCCTATAAAGACAAAAGCCATTTAATAACTCCTTTTGCACAGTACAATTCTAAAAGGTAATGACATTAGGAATTAATAGAATTAGATCATCTTTGTCTCTTTCCTTTGAATAAAACTGGCAATATTAGTAAATCAGCAGTTGGTTGAGAGAAGTGATAATGAGGAATAACTGGTGGACATGGCTATAGATATGAGGTTTCCTTTGTGTAGGGAAATGTTCTATTAGATAGTGGTGATGTTTGTGCAACCTTATGAATATGCTAAAAAAACACTGTAGACTTATAAAGGGTGAATTTTATAGTATGTGAATTGTATTTCAATGTTTTAAAAGAATTCAGTGAGCAAAACAGAGCAGATGGTAGGTTGCCAGAGTTGGTATTCAACTGAAGACTATTCCCAGAAGCCTATTTTTACCACTTATGTTACCAAAAAGTAGAAGACTCAAGACTATTGGTGAAACTTTTAAGAACGTCAAGAGTCAAGTCTTCTAAGAAGAGTTTCTAAGAAGAGTTACTGGGGCCAGGAAGATGGCTCAGTAGAATACGCGCTTCCCTGGCAAGTGCAAGGATCTGAGTTCAATCCCTGGTTCCACCAAAGGGAAAAAAAAACACACAAGAAGAGTTACTTGTTTAGAAGGCCTGTGTATTTTGAATCACAATTCATTAAATGGAACCTTTAATGCATATCCTTAATTTGTCAGGTCCTCTATAACAAAGATAAACACTGGGACTGTTCTTCCACTCCAAGAGATCAATCTAGTCAGAAATAGGCTATGTACATAGCATAACCTATTCAGTCAAAAATTCACCTACTTCCTCCCCTGTAACTATGTGTGCTGGTGGTACATAATGATGGTCATACTTGAAAGTAATTTGGTATTTAAAGGAAGCTTATGAAGGCAATGTTTATAAAGTTATCCAGAGAATCTTCTGTAGCTTGGACCCAAGAGCCTTAAATGCAAGCCTCACCTCCTCAAAACTTACTTTCTTCTAATCTCTTTTTCTTACTAAGAATACTACTTTTCCAGGTGCTTTCCGTTAAAGCCCAAGTATGTTCACTGTTCTTTCGCTCACATTCAGTCAGTGATCAACACATGCTATATACTGCCATAGCTGCCTAACTTGTCTTGTCCCCAGTTTTTTTTCTCACTACAACCTGATACATGATGTCAAGCTTGATCCAGAATGTCTTCCATATCACCCACCTGCTTCAACAATGGCTATTTAATTGAGCAAAAAAAAAATCTGTGGGGCATATTTCATGCCCTCTATGATTTCAAGGCCCCTGATACCTATCACCCACAGTACTGAAGAGCTACCTCAACGATCCATCATATTATTCTACTATATAGGATACTGAATTCTTCTCTGATTTTCCAAATACTATCCATGTTTTAAGGCCTTAAATAAATACAACCTCCTCCTTGAAGGTTCTCTTGTTTCTTTAATTACCAGCATGTTTCCAGATATGATTTAGCTATTTAATGTATTTAACAAACATTTGTAAAATTCTTGTGATGGGTTTGGTGCTATATGCATAAAAGAGATACAGGCTATTACAAAATAAGTCTTGCCAAATGGATGAGTCTAAATGCTTCACAACTACCTCAAACTACATAATTTCAAAAGCAAACTCTTTTGCCAACTAAGATGAAGACATTTTCTTTTGCTTTCCATTTTAATAGGCATTACAAATTCACAATATTTCTGAATATTGACCATCTTTGACTTCCTTCTTCCTTACGTATCTTATCAGTTACTACATTCTATTGATTCTTTAAGATCAGAAATATGTACATGCTTTGGTAGTGGTGATAATACATACTAGGATCTGTTACTCAGTTCTTGGTAAAAGACTGCTAACCTACTAAATAAAGCATTTATATGGATTTTTTCCTTATCAAATTTCTAATGCTTGTTACAACTATGTAGAATAAATACTATTATCAATGTCCATTAATATCCATTTGAAAGTTAAGGATACTAAGGTTTACAGCACTACCCAAGATCACCCCACTACATTTGAATATAGGTCCATAAACGTGTAGCCACTAGGCTAAAATTGTTTCTGCAATGTTTTAACTATTTGCATGTTTTACCACCCCAGCTAGTCAATAAGCTCCTTGGGGGGATTAGCATGACTAGTTCATTTCTGAATCCCTCAGAATAACTACTCATAAGTGAAATAAATCAGACCCACACATGTAAACACTGAATTGTCTTACTAGTCTGAGAAACTGAATGAGTAAACAAGATCCAAAATGTACAATAGGTATTGTGAATAGAGAAGAAACTCATCAAAAGAGAAAGGGAGAAAAAAGAAGAGAGAGGGAGAAAGGGAAAAAGGAAGGAAAAATACATAAGTTATACTGCTAAGTTTTCAACAGTTCACTGAAAAGAATTGTGCAAATATTTTTGAACAGTATTTCATGCCTATATCTTGTACTCTGAAAACTACTGTGCATATAACAATATGTAGCGTATTATTGTTACTCTCCTACTAGTCTGTTTTGAAGCTTTTACTTTTTTCTGTTTAAAAAATGAGTATCTCAGTAGAATAAGTGCTTCCCTCATAAGGGCAAGGGGCTGAGTTCAATCCCCAGTTCTGCCGAAGAAGAAGAAGAAGAAGAAGAAGAAGAAGAAGAAGAAGAAGAAGAAGAAGAAGAAGAAGAAGAAGAAAAAGAAGAAAAAGAAGAAAAA
>NW_004524645.1:11708000-11722003 GCF_000260255.1 Octodon degus
GGGAGGAGGAGGAGGTTCAAATAAGTGATGCAAAGTCATAGACAATTCAGCAGGGATTAATGAAATAGCACAGGTAGAAAGGTTTTTCTCCTTTATCTTGTTATAAGGGACACTTTTCAGACTTGCAAAGAAAAAAGCCCTTCACTATTGCTCAGTCTTTATACAAAAAAATGAAGTTAAGTCCATAAAATATCACCTTAAAGATTTTCATTTTGACTTAAAAATGGTTCATTATTTTGTTTAAGGTACATTACTGTTATACATAAATGCAAAAATATATGATTTAATTCAAATATATTACAGCTATATTTCTTTGACAGAAAGCTCTTAACTAAAGTTTTGCTTCTAATAACAATTATGATGATCCTAATACAAGATAAAAATGTATATACATTCATCATATAGCTATATGTAACTTATTAAATCAGATATGATTCACTTTAAGACTGGTCAATTATCTGCTCAATTCACACAAATCAATATAATAATCAAAGATCCCATTTTCAGACATATCTATAAAATAATCACAAAAAACCAATGTTTCAACTATACTTCAAAACAAAATTCCATCTCTGAGCAGTGATTACTGAAAAATTATTTTTTGGTAGTTAAGGATTTACCAAATCAAGCCTTCTGGTGAAAAGGTTTTTCCTAGAGGAATTATTTAATAATATTTTAGTAAAATCTGCCTGAACAATTGTTGCGAGTTCAAGACCAGTGTGGGCTACAAAATGAGCTCAAAGCCAGCCTGAACTGCATAGTGAGACCCTGTCTCAAAAAGAAAAAAAAATATAAATTACCTTTTTCTGTGTCAAAATAAATCAAAGACAGCTACTCTCAAGAATTGTTAAACTATCTAAAAATTGTCATCTATAGGTTAAAATAAGCACTAGCAATTTAAAATGATTTATATGAAACCTATGTAGTTGGTTAAGAAGTATGTTACATCACAAAACAGATACATGAAAACCAAGGGTTGGTAAAATCCAAGTTTGTACTTATGTAAAGCACAGTCACAAGCTCATTGCCCAAAGATCTGTTACCCACAGGCATTTGTGGAGGACTGGAGTTAATGGCAGGACATGTCAATTTACTACAGACAGCTCATGGTGGGACATTTTGACAAAAGAACTGGATCAGGTTACAGTCTGTTCCTATTATCACCACAGTCTAGATTTACGGTTTTCTAGCACCAGTCCTACAAGAAATAATGGAAATGATCACAACAACTATCCCTGTTAGACAACACACTACAGAAAAGCATGCAATAAATCACAATTTAGAGTGACTAAAAAACTAAACACCCTCACGTAGGAGGCAGGTGTCAGCAAATTACTCATTTAAATATTTCTATAATTTCTCAAAATTTCAACACACAAAAATCTCAAACTGCAGTTTCTAAAGTAAACTAAAACCAAGCAATACGTAAATGTAATTACTACTGAGTACTACATCTCAATGACTATGGAACTTTGATTTAATGATTTATAAAACTCTAAAATAAGTAGTTAAAATTAAACTCTACTTACTACTTTTAAAACTTCAAAGTATATTGAAAAGCTTCCAAATAATACTTTAAATGTTTTCCAAGAAAAAAGACAATAATGGTTTGTTTCCAACTATATTCAGAAAAACAGAATTGAAGAAATATATTTGATTTATTCAAAATAAATAATCACTGAGTATGGTGGCACACAACTGTAATCTCAGCCCTCCAGGAGTTTGAGGAGGTAGAAAGATTCCAAGTTTGATCCCAGCCTAGGCAACTTAGCTAGGCCCTGTCTCATAATAACGAGTTGAGGATAGAGCTCAGGGCAAAGGCCCTGAGGTTCAATCCCTGGTACTGAGGGGGAGGGGGACCCTAAAATCTTAAACTAGCTAAAACTAGTGAAAGGCAGGAAGTGATCAAATATGTAAAAAAATTTCACCAATACGCATGGTTAACTATGACTAGACTGAATTAACTCTGTACAAATACATACCAAACCGAACTATTTATGTCTGGAATTCTGCACCAGTTAATCTTTCTGAGAAAAAGGGAATAAGGAAAATCCAATTTGCATTTTAAACACAAAAAACAGAATGACTCACCAACTTTTCTCTGAAAGCAAAAGAATGGATCCTCAAGGTATGCCCTAGAATTACAATATATCTGTCCTGTGTGGAGTTTACAATGGTATGTTACCACAAAAGGTGGGCACTCTCTTTCCGCCCTTACAACAATTTGCTCCTATAAACTTAGGAAGGGGCAGAGCCATAGTCATAAACACAGGCATGGGTAGTAGGTAGTCACATACTATCTCCAAATGTTCCCCAGCTCTTTATTCATACAAAGACTCAACAAGCTTATTTTATTTAAGTATTTAAATAAAGAATTCATCTAGACTAGGTAATAAAATCAAAAGGGAAAATACCATCATAGTACAGCCATGAAAGCCAAAAATCCTTCACTCTCCACCAAATACCAAAAAGATTTAGGAATATGCTTAGCAGAAACTACAGCATAAAAACCAGCAGTATTATTATGTCTATGGGTGCCAAGTTTATTTATAATAGACAACATAAAGGCAAAATAACCAAAAATTCCTTATTTATGAAAACCAAAGAACATATATACTCATTTCAAATCTCAGAAGGCTTCTGGAATTTTCTTTAGTTATCTTGCTTTAAGAACCAACACCTCTGCTATGTTTAATGAGATGTTAGTAGAGGCATTTCTGTGCTTAAAGTAACCAAAACCCAAACTAGTTAGACTCTCTAAACATATTTAACACTAAATTATACTAGTATTTAATAGCATTTTAACCTATGATAAAAGGATTTAGGACTCTAAGACAGGGAAAGCAAACTTTCAAAATCACCAACACTGGCCATTTTTAATATTTCCAGGTTTTTGGTTACTGCAATCAATAATCACTTCAAATTCTAAGATATTATGTACTAATTCTCAGGCACTAATACTGTAATAGTTCTAAAACTCTTAGGGAGGGCTTGATTTGCTTAAAGCCACAAAGCATCTCCTGGCGATGCCAGTTCAAGCTCCAAATGTCAGCACTAATTCTGATAGCTATCAGGTACTACTTTGCTCCTTTATGTTCTTAAAACCAGGAATGTGACTATGAAACGTGGATTCTCCAGGAAGGAAGTTAAAAGAAGAAAAAAAAACACCTGTTTTTTTTTTTTTTTTTACCTGTGCATGTGGATCAGAGCTGATATAAAGAGCAGAAAGGGGAACCAGGCCAAAAAGGACTAGAAGTGACTAATAAATACCAGAGGATCCCTTGCATCCACCACCAGTGTTCACTTACTAAAGTCACAATAAGGATTTCTATTAACCCAAGGAAAGTAATCATAAGATACTTAAGTGACCTCCCTCCTCAAGACCTCAAACTAAACCTGGAATATGGATCTCCCTTAGACGGAAGATTCTTTTCATTGAAAAGACATTATTTACTCGGCCTTTTTAAGGCACTTCAGCATCATCAATTATTTCTCAGTGAGACAGCACAGGATTATCCCAACCATTTCACTGATGCGGAAACAGATACCAACAGCAAAGAGAACAGGGACAGGAAGAGGGGTGATAGGAAGCATCTGGGAGGAACAGGCAAGCAGCTAAAAAGGAACAAACCCACAAGAAAATGAGAGTCCCATCTGGCTTATAGCTGACCATCATAACCCTTGTTAGAAAATTTCATAGTCTAGAGAGATTTATGAAATATTTTGGGAGGAAAGTGCTTTAAAACATCAGTTAAAATCTAGTTACAGCCTGTATTGTTTGGTCAGAGAAGATGTAGTTGCTCAGAATTTTAAACATATCCAATCTCTATTGCACACACTGATTTCACTTTATACCAACATCTTTCCCTCAAGCATCAATAGTATATTATCTATTTTATGCTTAGAATCTCTCAAAAATGTACAACTTTATACAATCATAACAGAATAGCACACATGCAAAAATCAATGTGTCAGAAATAATTTAGTTATAACCAGAATTTAGCTTAGAAAATTATGACAAAAACACTGATTCTTGAGTGTGTCCTTTAAGTAAAAAAAAAACACCAAAATTACCTATTCTACAGTATGATTTTCTTAACTATAACCTTAAAATATTCAAGAATAAACTACTCATTGCCTGAAATATCCAGAAATTAGCATTTACAGTAGGCTATGGATAAAGGTAGCCTGAATTAAACTCCATACAAAAGACAGTCAAGTCCTTAATACAGATGTGTTGACTGAATCATAAATCAAAAGGATTGACCAACTGCCTTAATAAATACCCTGTTGCAATTTTGAGGTACAATCTCTTTAAGACTGATCGCAATGTTCTTTGTACATTTATAACATCCTCACAGCTACATACCATTAGGAAACCTAGAAGACTGTAAAATATATGTAAAATTTATTTAAAAATTTCAAAGCCATGTTGTCTTTAAAAAAATAGATTATTTTAAGGTTATGGATAAGGCTATACAGTACTCATAAAACTTCCCCTCAAAGTCCCAATAAGACCAACTTCCAAGCTTAATTTTACCATCCTCTCATTAAATATATAAAGCCACAAATAGCCTGAAAGGATATCCATCACTGGCAATGCTATAAATAATTAAGAATGGCAAAGAAAATTGTCATTATTGAAGAACACTTCAAACAATTAATTGAAAAGAATAAACTACCTATGAGGTGTCATAATAAAGTTGTTTGCAGTAGAAGTTGCAATACATAAATGTACATCCTATAATGCTCTTAAAACAAAAATATATAACGCTAGAAGCATTAAAATGTAACAGCAAGAGTCGGCCAGATAGCTCAGCGGATAAAGCGCCTGCTTAGGCAGAGCATAGCGGCCACGGTTCGATCCCTGGGGTGGTGTGTGGCGCCCCCCAACCCCTGCGCACTGAGATGGTGACTGAGACTGGGTACAGTGGCGCACACCTGTAATCCCAGCACTTGGGAGGCTGAAAACAGGAGAATCATCACTACAAGTCCGATCTACATAGTGAAACCCTATAGACCCTGTACTAAATACATATAAAAAAAGAAAAATGCAACAGCATCTAAAGCTAGCTTTTTTTGGAGGAGTGGAGCATCTCCCTCTAATAATTTTGAAAGTCATTTAATTCTAAGTTACTTTCTTGCCTCAGTTTCTCCTACCAATCCATCTGTTCCCTTTCTACAGATAGCCTAATTCACTATACAGGTCAGCCATACTCATTAATCTAATTCTTCAAACCTGAGACAATTTTCAAGATGCAATTCACTTCCTGTTGCATAATCAATGTTTAACAACCTTTTCCCAAAAAATCAACCCTAGGGCCAAGGAAATAAGTCCGCAGCATAAGCGCCTGCCTGGCAAGCACAAGATCCTGAGCTCGATTCCCCTACAAAAATTAAAAAAAAAAAAAAAAACACCAGAGCCGCCTAAACTTTTGAGAGGAGGGGACAACCATGGTTCAGTCCTTGAAGCTACATCGAACAAATTTTCCTTTACCAATCTTCCTATACCCGTTTTCCCTCTCGCTTTTCACATTCAGATGGAGCACAAACTCCATCCAAAGAAAGAAGTGAGAAAAAAACGTTTCTGGGCTATTTCTGAATAACGGCTGCAGTGGTCCCTAGACTAAAATAGTGACGGCAAGGCCACACCGCCTTGCGTTCCTCCGAGAAACTTGGAGCCCTCTCGCCTTCCACTCGCGATGAACCAGCCCTTGGCATCCGGGTTCGCTTCTCTCAGAGGGCAGCCACCCGCATCCTCCATCGCCGCCTGGAGCCCCAAGGAGCGCACCTGGCAGCTGCGCCTGCTCCCCCGCTCCAGGCGCATCATCCCGGGCTGACATCCCTTCCCTAAATCCAAGTTACCTCCCAAGTCCCTGAAGATGTTGGGCTCCATCTGATCTCAGACCACCTGAAGTCATCCCCGTCGCTCAGCGCCATCAACCACCTGCGGTGCCACCGGACCTCAGCCTGGCTCCAGCTACCCAAGGGAGGCTGCACAGGAGGACGCCGTCCGCGCGGCCAGCGACGAGGTGGCTACGGAACAGTGGCGCGGTGCTGGAACGCCCCGGGGCAAGATGGGCCCGGCGGAGGAAGGGATCTGGGGAAGTAAGGGGCGGCGCATAGAGGCCGAGAGGGGTCCGGAGAGAACGCTCCACAGAGCGGGCAATCAAAGGTCGCGGGGGGGCGCCGCCGAGCTGCCCGGCAGGGATGCGGGGCCAAGCCCAGCGCACGCCCGCGCCGAGCCGAGGGGGCGTTCCTCGCGCACGACCTGCCGCGCGAGCCACCCCGCCGCCCGGCTCCCGGACGACGAGAAGCGCCGCAGCGCCACAACTCCGCGCTCCGCTCCTCGCGGGGCTCGGAGTCACCACGCACCTCGGGTCTCGTCGGCAAGAGCAATAAAATTCTGTCCCACTGCTCCCATAAGGACTTCTTCACACCGCCGCCGCCATTTTTGAGAAGCCGCGCGCGGAGCCGCGCATGCCCCGCAACCGCCACCGCGGCCCCGCCCCCCGCCGGTCCGCGTGCCCCGCGGTCGCAGCGAGCACGCCCTTCGACCGCCGCCGTGTGCGGGCCGAGCCCGGGACCTAGCAGCCGGCTGGAGCTGGCGCACGCGCAGGCAGTGGCCAACCACGAGACACTGGGACCGAGAAAGCCGGTTTTCCCTCATCACTTCCCACCAAAAAATCCCATTCATCCAAAGCCCATCAAGTTCTATCCTGCGAACTCGCTCCCCTTCGCCTTAGCATTCCACTCCTGGCCACCACACTCCCTGGCCCCCAAAGGCAGCGTTTTCCTAGAAATGCAAGCAAGTTCAAGGTGCAGGAGAGAAAACAGTTCGTTCGTTTTAGCAACTTGAGCAAAGCCGTTCCTTCTCAGGTCGCAGCGTATTCCCTGAAATAGCTTTCAGTTTTTCCCATGGGTTTTTGGAACGCAACGCAATTGCCTTGCAGCTCTACTTTCTGGATTTCCTTGTTCCTCCCAACCCAGGATTGAGCTAAAAGACACTCGATTAACCCTAAAGGTGAAATCATGAAATCGCTCATGGAGTTGATGGTTATCAAGAGCATCCCCCAGAACCCGTTTTGTGGGACCCTGGTGAGTCAGGTCCTCTGCGCCTAGGACAGAGCTTAGAGCACAGGTGGAAGTCACACAGAGAGGGCACAGGCAAGAAAACAGCATTAAAACAACCCACGACTGCTTACACAAAACGCAGCAAACGGAAAACCCAGGGGAAAACATTCATCCTTACTCTGAGTTTGGGTATGAGAATTCCAAATGCTTGCTTGAAAAACAATGTGACGGACGAGCTGCTGCTAGTCAAGAATGAACTATTGGCAGGCCTTCTCTGTCTACAATTCTTTCCAAATCTAGGTGTTAAGTTTTGCATACATGATTTCTTTAATGTATGAAAAGAGTGCGATGTGCTTTTTAGCCACAGTGCTGATACTAGCACAAAAACAGACACGTGGATCAATGTAATGGGAACAATTAATGGAGAAACTGCCCCAAGTACCTTCAGCTATCTGATCTTTGGACAAAGGGGCCAAAAACAATTGCTGGAGGAAAGATACCTTACTTAACCAATTGTGCTGGGAAAACTGGCTATTCACAAACAGGAGATTGTTTGTATATAGAACTTTAACCATATACTAAAAGTAGAATGGATCAAAGATCAAAATATTAAAACAAACACTTAACCTGCTGGAAAGATAACTAAAACTCTTGAAGACACAGACATAAGCAAAGACACTGAGCAGAACATCACTAATTCTTTTACAGTATATGAAAGTGCTTATATATAATAGGAATTTGATAAGTACATGCTGAATAAGAAACTAGATGAATAATTTTCATTAGGAAGTGCCCCTAATTTTACCTAGAAAATTAAAAATAAAGCTAAGGCTTTAAACCAAAAGGGTTCTACCAAAAGAGTAAAAAATAAAAAGCTAGGCTGGTAAAATCCAAGGTATCATGGTTTATTTTTCAAGCAAGCCCCACATTTGCTCTTGTTAATTATATTTCTCTTGACTCAGCCCAGAATCTGTGCAACCTTATAAAAGATACATTACCCTAACCCAGTCCAAGTCCCATTCAAAATCCTGTATCTCAAGTATGTTTGGTTATTTCCTTTTGTACCTTTCTGTGAAGTTAGGTACAATGAAAAAAGATAATGTTGTTTACCATATAAGCAAGCTTAATGTATTTTTTCTCAATATAGATGCTTATACTGAAATACCTGCATAATAAAAATCTATGTCACAAAGTTAGTGAACACTCACTCTAGTTTTCACACTTTCTCCCTAAAACACAGAAGCTTAGCAAAGCCTGGCTGACTAACGATTCAAGGTAAATGCCACTTGCATATTCATCTTCATGAAAAAATTCCGTTTTAACAGTTGTTGAATAACTGAGAAATTAGGTAAGATATTAATTGGTTTTATAAAATCTTCAGATCCTTGTTTGGAACTTTCTCATAAAACCAGTAAGATATAAATTGGTGGGGGGTTATAAAAGCCTCTCTTCCTAACTTCAAATTAGTAACCTCCATGGAAAAATATCAAAAAGTGCCGTCTGTGATAGGAAGCAAACAGATGCCGATATAAAAGGAGGACATGGCTGCAACAGGAGCCCTGTGCTCTTGTCTGGAATCAAAGCCTTTATTAACTATATTTCCTTTAGGATCTTTCCATGCCACAAGCTTTTAAATGAGGACAAAGAAATGACCTACTTATGTCATAGATGACGTGTCAATTCAAATCAGTAAGAAAACTACATAGTCTTATGCAGGGCACAGTGGCACACCTGCAATCCTAGCACTTGAGAAGCTGAAGCAGGAGGAATGCCAAGAGTTCAAGACCTGCCTGGGCTAAAAAGTGAGTTCTAGGCCAGCCTGAACTGCAGGGTGAAACACTGTCTCAAAAAAAAAGAAGGAAAATTACACAGTCTTAACAGATTCTAAGCTAAGCTTCTGTGTTTTGGGGAGAAAGAGTGAAAACTAGAGTGAGTGTTCACTAACTTTGTGACATAGATTTTTATTATGCAGGTATTTCAGTATAAGCATCTATATTGAGAAAAAATACATTAAGCTTGCTTATATGGTAAACAACATTATCTTTTTTCATTGTACTTAACTTCACAGAAAGGTACAAAAGGAAATAACCAAACATACTTGAGATACAGGATTTTGAATGGGACTTGGACTGGGTTAGGGTAATGTATCTTTTATAAAATTAATAAATAATTTTGTCTTTTACTAAAAAAAGATCTGACATCTTAGTTGACTTTCACCAAGTATCTTATAGGCTGTGAAAACTGGCATAACCACAATGAGCACTACAATATACTATATTTGACCACTATTTATTTACTCAGTTATTCATTCAAACAGTGATCTATTAAATGCCCATTGCTTGCCACACTCTCCTAGGAATAGGGATACCAAGAATAAGAAAACCATGAATAAGATGATTTGAAGCTGAGTGTGGTAGTGTACGCCTGTAATCCCAGCACTTGGGAGGCTGAGGCAGGAGGATCATTGCAAGTTTGAGACCACCTTGGGCTACAAAGTGAGCTCAAGGCCAGCCTGAACTACATAGTGAGACCTGTCTCAAAAAGACAAAGAAAAAAAGATGATTTGAATACTTCAGGAGTTTTCAGTCAGAGAAAAGATCTCACTCGGCTACTTCTGAAATCAGCCTGAGCAGCTGAGTGAGACCCCATAAGTTATGGTTTATATCTCCATGTTGCCCTAAAGCCTCAGGAGCTCATAGGGCTCTGAAGAGGTGAATGGATCATGGGGGCACAGTACTCATCAGTGGATGAGTACACTGATGAATTCAGGCCGATTGCAGGAGGTGGGTTACTGAAGGCATGGCCTGGAGGGTCTCTCTCCTTTTCTCTACTTCTATCTTTCCGATTCCTGCTGCCATGCCATGAACAATTCTCCTTTGCCATGTCACCCTCCCTCAGAGTGAGACAAATACTGATTGGAACCTCTACAAACTGTTAGCTAAAATAAACCTCTCTGTTTAAATTGTAGATATTGGGTACTGTTCTAAGCAAAGTCCAAGTAACTAAGACACTGTCACAAAAAGTAGAAGAAAAAAAATTTAAAACAGGTCTTGGGTCATTGTGAGGTCTTTGGATCAATCCCCAACACCATCAAATTCAAAAACAAAACAAAACAAAAACATACGATCTCTTATCTCACTCTTCATCATATTAAACTGTATTAGAGCTCATATAATATTGTATAACGAAATGAATGGAATTGCAGTTGACCAGCAGAAAATTGGCCCTTTAAACAATCAAGTAAAATATTTATTAACTTTATTTTTATACTTTTTGTGTTGGTGTTTCTCCATTTGAGCTGCAACCTCTAGCTGCTACCATTGCAAAAGATCTGCTCACCTCTTCTATGGAGTTCTGACTTCTATAACAGCAGCGCAAGGTGGAATGAACACTGACAAAAAGCCACTGGTCAAACAGAAGTAGCCTGGGAGAGCACAAGCTAGAGCACACAGAGGCTGGAAACAGTTGGAGGAATTAGGTTTCATAATCACAAAGCCTGTGACAAGGACAAATAGGTAGCGGCTCAACAATTCTACAAGGCCACTTCAACGAATGTGCTTTCATTTGTTTTGTTTTGTTTTTTAGTTTCTCCTAAAGGCTGGCCAGATAGCTCAGCAGACTAAAGCGCCTGCTTAGGCAGGATGCAATGGCCAGGGTTCAATCCCTGGCATACTGTGCCAGCCCTACCCCCGGGGGCGTGCTGAGACACTTATTTGAGACTGGGCATGGTGGTGCACACCTGTAATCTCAGTGCTTGGGAGGCTGAAAACAGGTGGTTCACTACGAGTTGGATCTACATAGTGAGACCCTGTAGACCCTGTCCTAAATACATTTTAAAAATTCTACTAAGATTTAAACTAAGTACAAAAAAGTGCACAAGTTACAAATGTACAACTCATACATATACCACCCCATATATGAAAGTATAAACATTTATGGTACCCCTGAAATTCCCTGTAACTCCTCTAAGTCAACACTTTTCAATCTTAAGGAATCCTTATTTTGGTTTCTATCACCACTCACACAGTATGTCATCTTTGTGCCTGGCTTCTTTCACACCATATTATGTTCCTGAGATTCAACTCTAGTGGTAAAGTATCATCTTCATTCTTACCAAGTGCTGCAGACAACTTCACTGTATCAGGTTCTCTGTAGATGCATACTCTGGAAACAAGTAACTTTTGGGGTGTCATGTTGGAAACTGGACTAAGGGCTTAATGCCTACTGGCAAGCACTCTGTAAGTGAGTCACATCCTTATCCCTAAACATGGGATTTTAAAGATAATAGTTATCAATGAAGTTAACACATTGCATGTAAACATAAATATTTTAGCTCTTAAGCAAATGGACTCATATGGTCAAGGAAATGAATACAAAGTTAGTCATTCATACAAAACCTTGTATATTTTCAAAATAAAAGTTAAATTACATAAGCTAACATGAAATTCATAGGCAAAAACACTTTCCTCCTTTTCTCAAAAAAAAAAAGTTATTTAGCTTCTGTTTGGGGGAAATTTCAACAATCCTTCACAGGTTTCCAGAAAGTTGTGGTTCCAAATCTTGCCTCTGGGTGTCTAAAGAGAGGGAATCATTCAACCACCTGATGTAAGACCTGGGCCCAACAGGCCCGGAACACAGCACTACAAATGGCTTCATTTTTCCCCTCTAGTGGTGATAACTATCAACCCATGTATGTAAGGAAAGAAGATGGAAAGCTATGGCTCTGAGAAATGCTTCATACAAATCCACAGTGTACAAATCTTTTTCATTCTATAGCGGCTGACTAACAAAAGGGAAAAAAATCAATCCTAAGTTTGCAGATTTCCAAAGCACAACACAACACATTGAAGGTTTAGTGTCATGAACAATCAGGTCCTTGTCTACTCATTTGCTAGCACAGTTTCCACAAATAACAGGAAAGCTCTACAGTTCCACAAAACGTTTTGGCATCGCAATATGGGCCAATTTTCTGGCAATCTCTCTGAGGAAATGGCGGCAACTGGTTTTTTGGTATGAATACTCTTTAAGTACTTTAAATCCTTGCTATACAGACTGCCAACAGTCCTAAATGTGTCTATTTGTGAGTTGGACATTCAAGATTATTTTAAAATGATTTTTTTCAATAATAAATATTTCAATAGGTGAAGTTACTCTATTTCCCTTTCTTAAATGTTGGTGGACTTTGGAAAACCTTGCTAGTGAAAAACAAGCTTTAGAAGACAAATCACAGTAGTTGAGATAATTAAAAATTTTCTAGAATGCATACCATAAAGACAACATGATTTTATCAAGATATCCATAAATAATATAGACCTACAGTCTTTTCAAAAGCAAATGTTCATTTTAAAATTAGAAACCAATATAACATTAATATTAAATGATCTACAGTATTTTTTGGCAAGTTATGCTCATGCATGTTCTAAATCTGACTTCCAGTAGTGTAACCACTAGCCACATGTGACTACTAGAAATTAAATTTCAATTAATTGGAGCTGAAGGTGAACTTACAAATGACTTGTCCAGCACATGCAAGGTCCTAAACTCAATCTCTGGCACCACAAAAAAAGTTTAATTAAATGAAATAAAAGTGAGTTCAATCCCCAGTTCCAGAAAAAAATGACAAAAGAAATAAAATAAGATTAAAAATTTAGTCCCTCAATCATATAACCCTCATTGCAAGTGCTACATATGTGGCTAATGCCTGGCTGCCATACTGCACAACACAGAATATGTTTATTTCAGAGAAAGTTCTGTTGGACAGAATTATTCTTTAACCTTGCTACTCAAAAGAGTGGACCAGGGGGCCTGGACCTAGCTCAGTCCTTTAAGTGGCTGCTTCCACAAAGCTGTCAGCCTCAGGATGCTGGAGTTCGAACCTCACAACTCTCCCGCTGGCCAAAAGTGCCCTGAAGGCATTCGAGGAACCAAAAAAAAAAAAACCTTATTCAAAAGAGTGGACCAGCAGTATTGGCTTGTTAGGCTAAATTTCTTTCTTTCTTTCTTTCTTTTTTTGGCTGCCTCATGATGCCTTCAGGGCAGGTCTGATTTGGCTTGAGGATCTGGGGATGAACCACAGCATCCTGAGCCTGACTGCTTTGTTGAAGCAGGCACTTAAACAAGTGAGCTGATGGACAGGGCCCTGCACAATTTCAAGTACCATATTAGTAAATCACAATATTCATTTTAACAAAATGCTCAGGCTATTTATGTACATAATAGTTTAATAGGCTATAGTCTAAATCAAGTGTTTCCTAGGCACACTTAGTCATAAGAATCACCTCGAGCACTCAATGATCTGAGTTCAAGCCCTTGTTCAGACTTAATAAATGACTTTAAAATCTACTCTTATGACACACTCCAGATGGTTCTTACTGCTATGCCACCACACCTGCTTTTTTTTTTTTTTTGAGACAGGTTCTCACCATTTACTTGAGGCTGGCCTTGAACTTACTATGTAGCCCAAACTGGCCTTGAACTCATAGCAATCCTCCTGCCTTAGTCCCCCACCTCCACCCCAGTGCTGGGATTAAAGGCATGTGCCACCATGTCTAGATATCTTTTTTGACATTGATCTTTTTTTTAAATCCCAGGTTTTAGATGAGCAACCATGGTTAACAGAGGTACAGAACATAGAGAAGTTGTGACTGTAGTGAGGTGGAGGAGGTAGAGGCATAGAGGAGAAGGATTAATGAAGGAAGGATCAAAGTAGAGGGTACAGGTACAGTGGCAGAGATACAGAAGTAGAAGTAGAGTCACAGAGGTAGAATTAAAGACGTAGAGAAGTAGAGATAGTGGAACAGAGGTGAAGGTTGTGGCAGAAATATCAAGGAGGTGGAGAGGAAGAAAGACAGAGGAGGTAGACTGGTAGAAGAGGTAAAGGGGTACAGGAGTTAGAGAAGTAGAAGGATAGAGGTGGTAGGAGATAGAGA
>NW_004524645.1:11722923-11726959 GCF_000260255.1 Octodon degus
AGAGATAGATTCAGAGAAGCAGAGGTAGAGAGGTATAGGTAGACAGCTAGAGGTGGAGAGGTAAAGGCAAGAGTACAGGTAGAGAAGTCCAAGAAGAGGTAGAGAGATAAAGTTAGTGACTCAGAGACGTAAAAGGCAGAGTAGAGGGGTAGATGTAGAGAGAAAAAGAGATAGAGGTAGAGAAATAGAAGTACACAGGTTGAGGTAGTGAGGTAGATATAGACAAGTACAGGTAGAAGTAAAGAGGTACAAGTAGAGAATTAGAGGTGTAGAGGTAGAGAGGTAAGAGCTATAAAGGCACAGGTAGAGAGGTAGAGGTAAAGCTAGAGGTGGAGTGATAAAGAGAGGAGTAGATCTAGAGAAACAGGTAGAGAGGTAGGGGTAGAGAGCTAGATGTGAAGAGGTAGAGGTAGACAGAGGTAGAGAGAAAGAAGTGGAAAGGTAGAGGTGGAGAGATAAAGATGTGGAGGTAGAAAAGTAGAGGTAGAGGGTTACAAGTTGAGGTAGAGAGGCACAGGTAGGGAGATACAGATAGAGAGGTAAAAGGTAGAGAGATAGACGTGCAGAGGTAAAGGTAGAGAGAACAGAGAAAAAGGTACAGGCAGTGGTAAAGAGATACAGGTACAAAGCTAGAGGTGGGGAGGTAGAGGTATAGAGGTAGAGATAGTGACAGAGAGGGAGCCAGAGTTGGAGAAGTAGCATTAGAGAGATGAAAGTAGAAAATTAGAGGTAGAGTGGTATAGGTAGAGACATTCGAGTAAGGAGAAACAGTTACAGAGGTAGAGGTAGAGATGTAAAGGCAGAGATAGAGATCATGTAGAGAGGTACATGTAGACATACAGAAATTCTGGTGGAGAAGTAGACATACAGAAATAAGAGGTAGAGGTAAAAATAGAGACGTATAGGTAGAGAGTTTCAGGACTGAAGTACAAGCAGAAGTAGAGAGGTGGCGAGATACAGTAGAAGGATAAAAGCAGAAGGGCAGAGGTAGGGACTTAGAGGTAGACAGTTGGTAGAGTAAGAGAGGTACAGGTAGAAAGGTAAAAGGAGAAATCCACAAGTAGAGAGGTAACGTAGAGATACACAGGTATAGCTATAAGGGGAAAAGTAGAAATATACATGTAGCAGTAGAGAGATACACGTAGGAAGAGTAGTAGGGGTAAGAGTGGTAGAGGGCGAGAGGTAGATGTAGAAAAGTAGATGCAGAGGCAGTGAAGTAGAGAGGTAGAGGAAATGGGTAGAGGCAGACAGGCAGAAATAGATTCAGAGGGGCAGAAGTAGAGGCTGAAAGGCAGAGATAGAGAGAGGTAGACGTAGAGGTAGAGGTAGAGAGATGGACATAAAGAGGTAGACAGAGAGGAAAAGCTAGGTAGGTAGAGGGGAAAAAGCTGGACACACATATTGAAAAGTAGAATTAGAGATAGAGAAGTGCAGGTAAAGAAAAGTATATAAGTGGAGAGGTGCAGGTGGGGAGGTAAAGTTAAGAGAAGTACAGATAGAGTGGTTGTGGTAGAGAGGTTGCAATATATACTTAGAAAAAGAGGTAGAGTAAGAGGTACAGTGTTACAGACAGAAAGGTAGATGTAGATACTAAGACAGGTGGAGAGGCAGAAGTAGAGAGGTAGATGTACAGAAGAGGTAGAGGTAGAGAGGTACAGAAGTCAAGGTAGAAACAGAAACACAGGTAGACGTAGAGACACATTTAGACAGGTACAGGTAGAGAGGTTGAGGTATAGAGGTATAGACAGAGAGGTAGAAATGTAGAGGGACAAAGGCAGAGACAGAGAGGTAAGTTACAGAACACAGACCAGACACTAGCATAAGTGGCACAAAGAAGGTTTTGGGTGTAGTATATTTACCCAGGTGTGTTTGGCTGGCATGCTTCCTAAAGAGTCAGCTCTGCCCTGCAAGGTTGTGGTGTTTTTATATTGTAGGGCAATCTGAGAGGTACGAAAGCAAATTTGAGGCATCATAATGGAAGGCTTGGGCCAGCCAGACAACTCAGCAGACGAAAGCACCTGCTTAGGCAGGCACAGGGACAGGGGTTCAATTCCCGAAGCCCTGGGCCAGCCCCAACCCTGGGGCATGCTGAGACCACAATTGAGACTGGGCATAATGGTGCACGCCTGCAGTCCCAGTGCCGGGGAGGCTGAGACAGGAGGATCACTACGAGTCTGAGTTGTATAATGAGACCCTATATCAAATATATAAATTTTAAAAAAGAGGGAAACAGCCCTACAAAAATAAAGTAAAAGAGAAATATAGAAAAGAATTATTCTAGAGGCCCAAAGAGTAAGTCTGGCAACATCCCCTGCTGCCAGTTATAACATTGTATGGGAGGAGTCCACTTCCTATGCCAAGACCTCTGAACTCCAGCCTGTAATCCTGACATTCTGCAGCTGAGGCAGGGCAATTCCAAGACAAAGCCCAACCTTAACATTGTGGAGACTTAGACAAAATCATAAAATTAAATATGAAAAAGACGGTAGGTCATATAGATCAAAGCCAAGTTCCTGATATCAATCCTTCTGCCACAAAAAAGAGGTATAAGTAAGTGTGGATTGCACACACCAGCATCACCATTATGAAGTAGGAAAAAAAACCAAGGGGCAGTTTTCAGCTAAACATCAATAAATTAACACCTTGAACATTGGTATCCATTTAAAACACAATGAATGACAAAGAGGGAAGCCAGGCAAAAAACTAGGAGCACTTTGGATTTCCAAACACAGATATTGGTCATCTGTTAAGGGCCAACAATAATCCAATATATTATTGGAAGGAGGAGCTCATTCTGCATGTTGGGGGATTTTGTTTTAAATTTTCCCTCAAGCTAAACTAATCTGTTGAGTGCCAGCCAAACGGTTCAGTGACATAAAGCACCTGCTTAGGTAGGGCACAGCAGCTTGAGAGTCAATCTCTAGTTTGTCATGCCAGCCCCGCCCCCAGGGCTCACTGAGATGGCCATTGAGACTGGGTGTGGTGGCGTGCGCCTGTACTCCCAGCGCTTCAGAAACTGAAAACAGGAGAATCACTGTGAGTTCAATCCATGTAGTGAGACCCAGTAGACTCTGCAGACCCTGACCTAAACAAACAAACAAACAAACAAACAAACAAACAAACTGATCTTGTGGTTTAGCAGTTAAAATACTAGTACTCTTACAGGATGAGATATTGATAAGGACTTCTGAGGAGACAGGAAATGGCCTATTAATATATATGATGCTTACACAGGAGTACATACACACATGATCAAATGAGTTCTGAGAGAAAGATTTGATTGCTTTAGTGTGTGTGTACTATACCTGCACTTTTTAGATGTTGTAAGAATAAAAAGATAACTTGTATGTCTGTGAGTAAATTTTTGAAGGCAGAGACATCTACTTTCTTATGTGGGAAACTAAATTGGAACAAACATCATCATTAAAAATGACAAATTCTAGATGAAATGTTCACATAAAAACCTTAAGGGCCAGCCAGATAGCTCAGTGGACTAAAGGACCTGCTTAGGCAGAGCTCAGGGCTGTGGGCTCAACCCCAGACATGCCATGCCAGTACCATCCCCAGTGCCCAGTGAAATGGCGATTGAGACTGGGACAGGTGGCACACTCCTGTATTCCCAGCATTTGGGAGGCTGAAAACAGGAGGACCACTGTGAGCCTGATCTGAGACCCTGTGGACCCTGTACTAAATACATAAAAAACCTTATAAAAGCATCTGAAATGTAAAAAATAATTGTAACAATGGGGTAAATTTTTTAATGAAAAATTTGACAAAAGAGGGTGCTTTGTGCTGCTTTTCACCCTAAGCATTCTGCAAATAATCAGTAAAGTCAGGAGCAAAAATTGGTGTTGGTTTTCGCAGCCAAATGGAGGGAATCTCCTAGGAGACCTCAGCACATTCAAGCGGGAGAGCAGTGAATGAGAAGTACACCTTCCACCGTTTCCAGCCCCAAGCTGTGGCAAGAAGGTGTGCCTCAGGTGAGACAGAACAGAGACAAAAAAGGACAGGAAATGTGCTGAAGAGGGATCATCCC
>NW_004524645.1:11727239-11731049 GCF_000260255.1 Octodon degus
CCTTGCCTTTAAGATTCAAAGATGACAGGTATGGAACTTGCAGCCCATGACCATGCATTTGACAGAAGTAAGAAATGCAGGAGAAAATGATGGAAAAAGGTAAAAACAAGCTTAGAATTGAACATGCTAATGTGAAACTGCAAACAATGATGGGCAAGAAAATTATAAACATAGTGACACAGACAAAAAAGGAAGAGTGTAAAAAACCTCTATCAAGTTCCAGTCAGGAAATAGGAATCCACCAGTCACCTAAATAGAAATAACTGAATACACGAAATTATTAGCCACAAATGATGATGCACTGATGTAATGCCAGCAAGATTGAGGCAGGGTTGCCGGATCTGCCTAGCTTTAGCAACTTGGGGAGTTCCTGTCTCAAAATAAAAAATAAGGGGTTGGAGAGATTAGCTCAGAGGCATAAGCACCTATCAGCAAATGCAAAGTCCCAAATTAGATCCCTAGCCCCACATGCCACGCAGAACTCTGGCTGCACCAGGCTGGCCCGGGATTGGGTATGATAGTGCACACCTGTAATCCCAGCACTTAGGAAGACGAGAGGGGAGGATTGTTGCGAGTTCAAGACCAGCCTGAGAGCTTCAAAAGTGACCACAAGTCCAGCCTGAACTGCATAGGGAGACCCTGACGCAAAACTAAGTAAATGAATGAATAAATAAATAAGAACAGTGCAGACCTCTGGTCCCAGCACATGGGAGGAAGATCACAAATTCCAAACCAGCCTAAGCAAATAACGAGACACACCTATCTTTCTAAAAATAATAAAAAAGAAAGAAGGTGCCCCAGTAGTCTTTCAATCTTCTATACTTTTAAGAAAAAAATCAAACAATATAAAAAAAGAGAAATCAAACAAGAATCATTTCACCTAAGTACTAAAATGTACTTACCCAACACAAAGTCCAACGAAGCTCCCGTTTAAAGTACTAGTTACTTTAAGGGCTGAGAAAGACTGATTTTAAAAGAACTAGAAAATTCTCAGAAGGCTCCCCACCCCAGCCGGCAGAAATTCAGACCCCTGAGGTGATGGTGAAGCATATCAACTAACACCACAGAGAGGCAGAAACTCACAGTTCTGTCCCTCAGCAGAACTGAGCAATCTGTCCACTGTATCAAGAATGCCAAAGGGACTCAGCAAGTCAATGCAGCTGGGTGTCACACTATGAAGAAATAGCAAACAAGAATTACAGCCCTCCCGCGCACCAACTGGCACAGCATAACAGGGAGTCCAATTCCACAGGTTCCAAATGTTGGTGGACAACTACAATCTCAGTACTCTGAGAGGGTGAGACAGGAGGCTATCAAATTTCAGTCCAATTTGGCACATTTAGGAAATTAGCAAGACACTATCTCAAAGATTTATTTAATAAGATGGGGATTATTGGCTCAGTGTGCAAGTCCTAGCTTCAATCACTAATGTTGCATAAAGTGAAACTGGATTCAGGGAGTGAATCAACTAAAAAATATGGCGAATATATACTTTTAAAATTATTTAGTAGATTAAGAGACATACACAGTCACAATTCTCTTCAAAATACTCTCACTTAATTTTAAATTTAATTTTATTTTGAAGAGTAAAAAGCAGAAGGAAAAAATAGAAAAAAAGGCAGAAACAGGATAACATACAACAATGCTATTTTACAGATTTTCAAAACAGGAGTAGCTAATTAACAATGGTCATATTCTCTATCTTTATTGTCAAGTCTGTTGCTCAGATTGACAGATACAGTTATGCAAAATTGAGGAAAGAACTGAATAGTGACAAAAATATTCTTACTTCAAACACACCTATCTCAGGGCCGGCCAGATAGCTCAGCGGACTAAAATGCCTGCTTAGGCAGAGCACGGCGCCTGGGGTTCAATCCCTGGCATGCTGTGCCAGGCCTGCCCCTGGGTGCCCTGAGAGGGCAACTGAGACTGGGGGTGGTGGCACATGCCTGTAATCCCAGCACTTGGGAGGCCGAAAATAGGAAAATCACTATGTGTCCTATCTACATGGTGAAACCCTGTAGACCCGTTACTAAATACATTTTAAAAAATAAAAGTAAAAACAAACACACTTATCCTGTCATTCTTGACATTTTCTGGAATAGTTCCTGGAGTACTCAATCTTGAGTGCTCTTTAGTTGAGTTTCCTGGCTGCCTAATGTTCTAATATCTCTTTTTTAAAATGTCTTTTAGTACAGGGTCTACAGGGTCTCACTATACAGATCGGACTTGTAGTGATCCTTCCTGTTTTTCAGCCTCCCAAGAGCTGGGATTACAGACATGCGCCACCATAACCAGTCTCAATTGCAGTCTCAGCACGCCCCAGGAGTGGGGCCAGCACGGCATGCCAGGGCTCAAACCCCCAACCCCAACGTCTACCTAAGCAGGTGCTTTAAACCACTGAGCTATCTGGCCAGCCCTAGCCTAATGTTCTAGGATCCATTCAGATTGTAGCTTTCATGATCATCTTGACTTATGGGACAAGAAAAAAAAGCCTAAACAGTCTAGATCCAGTGAATAAGATTGGAAACATTACAATGTCTTTTATAAATGTAGTGTTCATACAATCCTGCCTGTGTCTTGGATGTCATTTGGAAACAGCATTCACCCAACCACATTTTTATTCATAACTTGCAAAGATAAGATAACTACCAGTATATCTTTCATAAATATTTCCCAAAGTGGTAAAAGTGATGGGATGGGTAAGTATGTGACAAGGAAAAGGGAGTATTTTAGAGGGGGATTAATGTCATGGTGCTTTCCAGTCATAAATATGATTGTTACAACATTCAGCTTTGCTAATCATACATATCAAAGAATCTGTCCATTTGTTCTGTATTTTCTATATTATTAAAATAAAAGCTCTTGAAATAGGTATTGATCTGCTGCATTTCTGCTGGATTCAGTGATTTCATCCTTTTCAATCCTGACTGCATGAATCTGAAACATTTCTTTCCTTTTTATTGTAAGGTTGGATGAGGGTTACTCTTTTTTTCATTAACAACACTTGTACGCACTGATTCTGTGTAGTTTTCTCAGTCTTAATTGCATTAATTTTTTCTCTGATTTTTATAATTTCCTTCCTTTTACAAGCTTTCAGAGCTTGACCTGCTCTTTTTCTAGATGTTTCAGTGAAAAACTGGTTATTTATTTGAGCTCACTCTGTTTTCCTGATGTGAGAGTTTATTGCTATAAACTTCCAGTCTAGAAATGCTTTCACTGCATGCCATAGGTTCTCATATGCTGTGTCAGGATTATTTAGTTGAAGCTACTCTTTAATTTCTCCCTTAATTCCACCTGTGACCTGACCTACTTATTGGTTCCTTGGGGGCGGGGTTTATTAATCTCCAGGTACTTCTGTAGTTCTTCTGGTTTCTTTTGCCACTGATTTTCAATTTCATTGCACTATGATCTGATATAGTCGGGATAATCTAAATTCCTTTGAATTGCCTTTAGGATGTTCCTTGTGCTAATATGAGGTCTATTCTGGAGAAACAGAAAAGAACATGCATTGATTTTTGTGGGGTGGAACAATCTATAGAAAATGAGGAAGTCCACTTGTTCAAATGTTTGTGTCAGTTCTGTATTCTAGTAAACTGGAAAACACAGAAGGACTGGACAGATACTAGATGGACAGATACAGCTCCTAGATAAATATGAATTACCAAAGCCAAATCAAAGATATAAGAATTATAAATAACCCAGTATCAGACAAAGACACTTAAGATGTGATTAAAAATTTTCCAAAAAAGAAGGGCTGGCAAGATAGCTCAGCAGACTAAGTGTCTGCTTAGGCAAGCACAGGGGCCA
>NW_004524645.1:11731524-11732613 GCF_000260255.1 Octodon degus
TAGCACTAAGGGAGGCTGAGACAGGTGGATCACTGCAAATCTAAACTGCACGGTGAGACCCTGTATCAAATAAATAAACAAATAATTTTAAATCCTCAGTAAGATATGGGAAAACAATGCAAAAAATCATCAAGAAGATTACACAACACGACCAAGTAGGATTTCCCTGGGGATGCAGAAATGCTTCAACACACACAAGGCCATAAGTGTTATGCATATCACAGGCCCAAAGAGAAAACTCGTATGGATCATGTCAATAGATTCAGAAAAAAGCATTTGACAAACTCCAACACATACTCATGATAAAAACCATATAGAAAATTGAAATACATGGGAGTTTATCTCAATCTGATAAAAGCTGGCTATGACCAACCAACAGTCAACATCATTGTAAGTGGTCAAAAACAAAGTTTTTACTTTTTTAAATTCAGGAACAAGACCAGACCACTCCAGTTTAACACAATTCTGGAAACAATACCTGATGCAATTACACAAGACAAAAAGTAAAAGAAGAAACTCAGGAAAGGAAGTAGTTAAATTATTATTTGCAGATGACATAGTACTTTATATAGAAGACACCCACAAATTGACCCAAGACTTCTAGAGTTAATTTAAATGATGTAACTGGATACAAAAGTCAACACTCAAAAATAAAAAGCATTCCTGTACACAAATAATAAACTCACTAAGAAATTAGACAAACAACAAAGAGAAACAAGGTAGGGAAGTCATGACATCAAGAAACAAAACACGGGGCTAGGGAGATATCTCAGTGGAGTAAGTGATTGCATGGCAAAAACAAAGTCCTGAGTTATACCCTTGGTACCACCAAAAAAAAGAGAGAGACAAAATGGAATACTTAGGAATCACTCTAAGGAAGTAAAATATTCTTTTCATTGCAAACTACAGTACTGAAGCAACATAGTAAAAATGGCCATATTACAAAAATTGCTATACAATTTTAATGCAATTTAAATGAAAATACCAATAGCACAACTCACAGAAATATAGGATACAATCATAAAATCTATTTGGAAGCAGTAACCCAAAATAGCAAGAGCAATTCTGCAAAACAGGGGGCATCACAAT